>NC_034592.1:160914939-160943081 GCF_900095145.1 Mus pahari
GCCACTGAGCACATCTGGCTGCCACTGAGCACATCTGGCTGCCAGTTCATTTGTAGAGCAAGGTACAAGTGGCCACATCCAGCTGTAGTGAGTTGCAGCCTTTGCTCCAGTAGGTGGCTTTGCCATATTGAGGCTGCATGGGTGACATTTCCTCTCTTCTCTAGAAACCTTCCGCTCCTGACAACAGTTGGATGAGGCAAAAATATGGGTGTGTCCTCTCTGTCTTTAGGTGTTTCTGTACTCTCCTCTCAGGCGAAGGCTTCTGAGCTCCCAGCTTTGTCTCTCCTCAGGCCAGAACCCACCTTCCAGGGCTCTGTGAGGCTCCAGACACCACCAGGCCTCACTCATTTCTCTGCTCTCTGGGCATCTGGGCGCTGCTGGATAACCAGAACCAATTGCTAGTTTAGTGTTACCCCATGTAAGCATTCTTTATTTTATTTTATTTTTTTGTTTTTTGTTTTTTGAGACAGGGTTTCTCTGTATAGCCCTGGCTGTCCTGGAACTCACTCAGTAGACCAGGCTAGCCTTGAACTCAGAAATCCACCTGCCTCTGCCTCCTGAGTGCTGGGATTAAAGGCATGCACCACCACGCCTGGCCTCCATGTAAGCATTCTTGTTCTATCCTGTGAGTTGTTCCAATCCTGTGCCACAGGGCAAGTCTGTCTTGTTCAATAGAAACATTTTTTTATTTAAATATATTATCTTAAAAGGGCATTTTGTGTTCACACACTTATTATCCTTGAGCAAAGTCAATGTTTCTGCCATAATGAATTTCAAAGGCCGCTTTACAATAAAGCAAGTTCTTGTCCTTGTGCCATCTAGAACCTTCTCTCACTGTTGGCTGGGTTGACAGGCAGTACAGATTCAGGGTTTGCACGGAGGCAGATTTTGTTGAACACCCAAGGCTGCTATAATTGCTCTGAGGACTTTTAATAAAGGTGACCTGTCCCAGAGTAGCAGTCACTCTGCTTTCAAGCCTGCACCTCCCCCTTCATCTCCACCCACGGGGACTCCACATCACACAGGCTTGGAGTACTCTGAAATGTCCCCAGTGGAACCAACCATGTTCCCTAATGAGTGTAGCTGGTTTGAAGAACTCGGGACACCCAGGGAGGAAAAGAGCTCAAGTCCAATTACATCACACATTAGCTTAACAGGATATTATTTATTGTAATTTATGGAAATATATTAGTGAATTTCCCGATGTAACTGAAAGGTCTAAATTATATTCAAAAGAGAATATTTAATGACATGTTAGCAGGTACTGTATTTGAGAGCTATTTGTTAAAGTGCTACCAATTTTGACAAACATTTGTAGAAGTGATTTTTTTTTTTTTTTTGGAATCTTGAGGGAACAGAAATAATATATGGGTAAAAACACGGAGAACTGTTCACAGATGACATCAGGATAAATAAGAATTCAGCAGTGGAAGTGTCTACTCTGCCTTGCCTAGTGCTGGCTTGCATGCATAATTATCAGAGCTCATTTTAATAAAACCAATAAAGAATGCTAAGTTGGGAGTTTCGCTACAATGTTAAGCTAAACAGATGGAAAAAATTCTTACTGGTGCTGATTCATCTAATAAAACTCAGCATAAGCTAATCCAATTTCTTAAAATCAAGACAGGCAGAGTGAGTGCTGTAACGTATCTGTCATCTATCTGTCTGTCTGTCTATATCCGTCGATCTATCTATCATCTATCATCTCTCAATCTATTGATCTATGTATGTATCTACCTTTCATCTACCTACTATTATCTATCTAGCTATCATATATGTATCATCTACCTACATGCCTTATTACTATTTATCATTTATCTACCTATCTACCTATCACCTATCTATCATCTATTGTCTATCTGTGTATCTATAATCTATTCATATATCTATCCGTCTACTATCATCTATCTATCTATCTATCTATCTATCTATCTATCTATCTATCTATCATCTATTATCTTATAGATTGATTATCATGGGCTGTTTTGCCTCTGACCACTCTGAGCAATCCAGCTACAAGCACCAGCACTTCTAAGAGCCACTGTTTTTAAATTTTTGATTGTACGATGAAGAGTGAGATGTTGAGGTTTGATCTTTTGAGATATATTGCAATGATAAGTACTGCCCCCCTAGGCCTGGTTGCTCCCAGGGATGAGAGAGTCTGCCATACTCAAGTGATGCTATGTAAGCTTACCTCACAAGTTACCTCTGATTGGTGAATAAAGATATCTACAGTCTGTAGTTGGGAAGAAGAGAGATAGGCAGGGTATTGGGTTCCAGGGCTTGGAGATCGAAGGAGAACCAAGAGGGGAAAGAGAAGATAAAGAGAGGAGAAAGATACCATGGGTTAGGAGTCAAGAAAGCATGGCCCTGAGGGCTGGCCAATTGGAGTTAAGAGCAGCCCAGTTGAAACATAGTAAGTAATAACTCAGGGTTATCAAAAGGAAATTGATTTTAATAGTATACAAGGCAGATATCTGCCCAGCTCTAGTGTTGATTAGGGCTTCTTATAAATATAAAGGTCGTGTGTCTTTTATCTGGGAACTGAATAATCAAAGGCTGGGTACAAACCCTGGATTGAGATTAAATATTTTCTACAAAAGTGAAATTACTGTATCATATGACTATCTTTTTCTATAGTGAACTCTGTGTCACATAATTCACCCTGGCATTTAGTTTGCCTGTGCTGTGAAGAGGGTGATGCCATTATTTTGAAGCTGAATTCACCTGTGTGGTTGGGAGAGGCTGTTATTTGTTTCACTAAAAAAACCAAAGCTCCACGCCTGTGGACCTTGTTCTAATGTAGAGACAGAAAAGAGGAAATGTTTGGGATGTCATAGAGCAAGGAAGGCCTGGAAAGAAAGCAAAACAGAGCCACCTCGAGGCTCCTGCCATGACCGAGGTAGCTGGGAGTAGGAGGGGAGACGTCTGCCAAGCATGAAGGGCTTGTCTCGTGAAGCTGGAGAGAGAATCGCACAGTGCTTTCCTGCCAATGCTGGGTCAGCATCTTTGGGGAATGTTCAAGTGTAGTCTGAAGTTGGGGCAACTGCAGATCCATACGATGAGGAGATGGGAGGGATGGAAGGAGCCAGGCAGACCATGCAACCCAGAACTCTCTGAGGGCTTCGGATTTCAGCTGAGGGTTCATGGGAAGGTGGGGGGTTCGCTTGGTGAACAAGAGAAGTGGTTAGTTGGAATGGGGAGGCTGGACCAGTCTATATGGCAAGCTCCCTGCTGTTTCTTCTCTCTTGGCTGAGACAGCTGCAAACAGCATCTTGTTGGGAATAACCTCTTAGTGGCCACACCATGAGGGCTTCGGAGACCAGTCACCCTGGGCTTCCGTGGCTTGTCATCCTGCCGAGGTGATTGTGCGTAATGACTGGAGTAGCACCAGCCTCTCAGATTGCATCAGCCTGCAAGATGCTTCTTCTGGAAGCTTGGGTCAGGATGCTCCTTCCACACTAACAGCCAGGACATCATCCTGTAAGATGAGGCCAGTGTCCACTCTCCACTGAGAGCATGAGAAAGGAGAAAGAAGTGAGAAGGGTCTCCAAGCCAAACCCCTGGGTGGCAACCTGCGAGCGGCTCATTGCTGTAACAGGAAAGATATCTGGGTTATGACAGCAGAAGAGAAAAGGGCTCTAAGCACTTACCATACTCTGTAAGATTTTGTAAACACAGCAGCCAGATGTTCTAGCTGAAAGCATCTAACCCTGAAAAGAGAACGAACACAAAGGTTTTAACAAATGAATTGTTGCCAAATCTGCTACAAGATGCCGATGACCAAATATTTAACATTTGTGCTTATTCAGAGTCACCAGAAAGAAGCAGGCACAAACTGAGCTGCTGGGTAACACCACAGAGCATGATTTCTGTGACCTTCATTCTCCCCTGGGGAGGTGGGGAGGTGGGGAGGCGGGGAGGCTGTCACCCATGCCCTGTGATGGCACAGGCAACCGTAACTCACCTGTTTTCGGAGTTGTTAAATCAGGGAAGATAAATGGCCACAGGAGCAGGATCCCTTCCTCCTACATGTCAAATCCCTCACACGTTATATTTAAAACATACAACTTGAAATCCTAGCCAGTCATGTCCCTTGCAGGAGACCAGAGAGCCTTGAAGACAGAAGAGAGGCAGGTAAGGCTTGCAGCTGACTGAGGGATGCAGGGAGCAAAGAATGACAGATGCCCAAGAGGACAGAACAGACCTGGAAGGTAGGGGCGGGGCTTCCGGGGACTGAGTGGAGGGAGCTGAAATTACATGCAGTAGCTCCTTCTTGTTTTTCCGTGTGTCATACAGCAATGGCTTAGCCTGAGGCCAAAGCAGTTACTGCAAGCTCTGGGGTGACAAGACAGAATGCTGTGACCTCAGGAAGGCAGGGTGGGGGAGGGTAGGCTCCACACCCGGAAAACAAGATTTGTCAACCCAGGGGTAGTGGGTCTCATTCCCTGGCAGGAAAGTAGTGGGCTCAGCGCTGAGAGCTTAGAGCGGCAGGGCAGCAGACACTTGAGGAGAATCAACAGTAGACACGTGCGATGCCAAGTGCAACAGATGGAAGGAGCCAGACGCTCTCGGAGCAGGGCTAACCCCAGTGAGCAGACTAAAAAGAGCAAAGAGAGATAGGCACACCCCAAACCAGGCAGGCATAGAAGTTAGAAATGGGAGCATCAAAATCCCAGGCTGATCTGTGGGCAGGGGGCAGAGAGGACACCGCTAAAGCTTTCGGGAAACTTCAAGAATCCCACAGGGATGTGTAGACACAAGGATAGCAAAACCGTGTGGACAGTGACCCCTTCAGATCTACACCTCCTTAAAGAATCCCGGAAGGAGAGAAGGGGTGCAGAGAACAAAGGAAATTAAGACCCAGTAACGGTTCTGAGAGGAGGAAAGACCCACCCTAGACACGTAGGATGGAAATTCCAGAAGAACAGAAAAGGATCAGATGATCCAAAACGCCCCCAGAAAGAAAAATGCGATTTCTGGCTTAGAGGCAGAATTCCGACAGTGTTCGGCTTCTCCTTGCCAGCAATAGATACTGGGAGACAGTGGAGACATGGCTTCACGGTTCCAGGGGAACTGTTTGCATAACTAATCTTGCACTCAGCCAAAATAACACCAATTCATCAGTGGGAAAAATGATTTTTTTTTTTGACACTTAAGGATTGCAGAGACCTGGGAGGATATGGGATGGTCACTGGAATGTCACAGATTGCAGCACATTCTATCAGATGTGACATCAAACACCAAATATTCTATCAAATATGCCATGAGCTCAGGATTACATGAGCACTCATAGTACAAAAGCGGTGTAAGCAACGGCAGACTGTCCAGGCTGTGTTTGCAACCTCAGCTTCTAAGTGGTAATCCCCCTGCTCCCTCCTCTGCCTGGGGCCCGCCTTGCCGTGTGAGGTTTGCACAAGCCTCCCTGCCTCAGAGGCCCCTACCGATTTATCCAGTCCCCATTAATAAGCACAAAGACGGCTTACATGTTTTCCTACTAAACGGTTACAGCAGTGAGTGTCCCTTGGTTTTTTGTATCTGCATATGAATAATATTTATACAGGGGAAGGCCCTAACACGGAATAATTATAGATAAAAGAGAACAGAAAATTAGAAACCTCATAGATGTAGCAAACCTACTCCAATGTAATCATGGCCACTTATTTACTCTTCAGATAACAGAACTCTGCACTCAGCTCTTCCCGAAGTGGTGTGTGTGTGTGTGTGTGTGTGTATACATATGTGTGATGTGTATGTGTGTGCTTATGTATGGTGTATGGTATGTGTGGGAGGTGTTAGCTTGATGTGTGTGTGGTGGTTTTGTATGTATAAAGGTGGTACATGAGTGGTAGGCATACGTGGGTTTTTTTGTGTGTGGTATGGTATGTGCTTGGTATGTGATGTGTGTATGTGTGCACATGTGGTGTGCAGAGTTTGCACATGTGTGTGCTATCATTGTGTATGTGCGTATCTGCATGTGTGAATCATGGAGTATGTGGGATGGCGTGTGTAGTGAATTTGTGTGCATATATATGTATATATGCAAAGTGTGTTTGTGTATACATGTGTGCTGTGTATGTGTTGTGCATACATGTGGATATGTGGATGTTTGTTGGTGTGTATACTGACATGTAAACGTGTATATTGGTGATATGTGTATGTGGTGTGTGTGGTGTCCTTTTGTGCATGCACGTGTGGTGTGATGTGTCAGTGTGTGTGTGTGTGTGTGTTCTGAGTGCAAGTGTGTGGAAGGCGTGTACACCGGAGCCACTGATGGCAGAGTCCTGTCTGGGCTGCCACTCTCCACCTACAGATGGCGCTGTTGCCTTGCTCTCCGTTACTCAGGCCCGGGGATGGCTGTAATTACAAAACAAAAAGAGATTACACTGCGCACAGGTGGGCTGCCTGCTTTTTGTTGTTTGGGCCTAGCAGGCCAGGATCTATTCTTCACAACTTCCTGCCTGTAAAACTCAGATAACTTTGAGATGTGCTGTTCTTCAGAAAGAAAAAAGAGAAGATTATATTTGACCATCTTTTTTGAAATCTTCAGAAATAAGCCCTTTGAAAATAAGTCTTTGAGAACTTCCGAGGGTGTGCATCCAGCTAGTTCAAGGGAGACCAGCCAGTTAGGCTTCGATTGATTTGCAAGTTCTTCATTCTCTTCCTCTTCTAAATGAAAACACATGCAAATGCCCTGTTCCCTCTTCAGAGCTTTGTAGAGCCCAGGGCTGTTGGTGGTCGCTCCTTCCAGGTGGACACTGGGCAGGAAGTAGTGGGCGTGGTTGACCATCAGGTCTTCTGGATTGTGTCCATGGAAATAATTAAGATATGTCCGGCGCAGGGATGTGGGTACAGCCTGGGACCTTTCTCTCTTCTGCGGGAAGGAACTTTCAGTTACACTCAGGATCCAAAGCCCAGCCTGGCTGAGCCGGGCTCCATCTGTCAGGGATGTATGTATACTGCAAACCCTGCCTGTTGCAGTTGGCCTCTCTCTCCAGAGCTTTGTACTTGTAGCAGCCTATTGGAAGTGGACAGCACCACGTGGTTCTCTTAGAATGAAAGATGCAGAGATGCAGTGACCTTGAATCCCAGTCAGATTGTGAATAATTGAGAACAGAACTCAGCTGCAGAACATGCTCTGAGCTACTCAGTTTTCAGTTCTCTGAACACGTGATCATGACCTTTCCCGTCTGCCTGGCTCCGGTTCCTAGCTCCAGGCCCTCGAGGCTGCTTTTGGGCGCTGTGGTAGAGCACTGCATGTCCACATTAGTGAAAGTTGAGTTTTCTTGTGTGAGTCTCAGTTCCATTGGAATGGGGCTGCTAAGCAGTGTTCACGCAGACAAGCAGAGTGAGCTCTGAGAACCATAAAAACATATAGATGGCTTCGTGTGTCCCCAAAGGAAACTACAGAAAGTTAGGTGGATTTTAGAGAGTGCAGGGCTGTGTTGGCAGAGCTGATGTGGCTAACAGGTGCTGAGCAGGGCAGCCACATGAGATGGGAGGCCTGAAGCAGGCTCCTCCAGGACCAACGGAGTTAACAAAGGCTGGCTCTCCTGTGCGACCATGGGCAGAGCTGACATGGAGATCCAGGGTTGCTTTAAATGCTTGCCCTGCTGGAGGACCCTGGGCAGAAGTCATGGAAGGAGTCAGAGGCCAAGAGCAAAGTGGAGATCTGAGCCAGGAGGTCATGACCAAGGACCACAGTGCCCATCCAGGTTTAATTGCAGCCAGAGTCCCGAGGCAGCAAGAGGCCAGCAGAGCAGAGAGCAAAGGGCACCGGGATAACTGAGCTCCTAAGCTGAGCAACAAGATGCGGAGGTGAGACAAAGCTGCCAATGTGCTTGCTGCTCCAGTACTCCTCTCTCTGGAGAGCAGATGTGATAGGCCCCTTGCCCTATGTCCACACTGATATTCTTCTTAGCTGTTCCAGCTGCGGGATGGCATATGCTTGGAACCCCACTTGGAGGAGGAGCCCAGGGTTAGGTCGAAATCTTTGGCACCCAGGGTTGAGCTTGATTAGTAATGCCTGCCAGGGGTGCAGACATAACAAATAGGTATGTTTGAGCTCTCTGGCTCTGAAGGCAGGGATTGATTGTTAATGCCTTCCAGGGATACAGACATAACAAATAGGCACACATGTTTGAGCTCTCTGACTCTGAAGGCAGGGATTGATTATTAATGCCTTTCAGGAACACATTTCTGCTCACTCTTCAAGTCATTGTCATCTCCTGAGTCCCCTCTATCTCCCCCATGGTTTACAGGGGTCCTTGAGAGTAGAAACGCCTTTAGAAGCTGCGTGTTCTCAGGGCCTGGCACACCGCCAATCCAAATGGCTGTTCATTTCGTTCCTGTCCTTCCTCCCTATCTCCCTTTAAAATCAGCACAGGACCGCACAATCCAATGCAGCGCTCCTTTAACTGTACAAATGGATTCTTTCATCTGGCTCAATTTTCATAAAAGAGTACAGGGAAAGAAATTAAAATACAAAAATTCGGGCTGGAGAGACGTCTCAGTGGTTGAGCCTGCTCTCCTGCCAGGAGTTCAGTTTCCAGCCTGCACGGTGGGCGGCAAGCAGTTGCTTGTAACTCCAGCCCCAGGGGAATCTGACACCTCTTCTGGCCTCTGCAGGCACTTACATACACAGACAAGTACACATTATTATTACTAAAGAATAACAATAAAAATTTAAGTACAAATATAATGAGGTTTAGTTAGGAACAGAAAGCCTCTGTCAGCTGAGTTTTTCATCCACACAGAGCTGCGGGGATTGGGCAGGAGCTGGGCTTTCTTGAGAGTCTGCACTTGGTGGGTGGTGCAGTCTCCTCACTGCCTCAAGGGTTCCAGTGTGATAGGATACTGAAGCTTCGTGGTGCTGGGGAGCAGGAAGGCATGACTTGATTTGGGAGCTGGGTGAAGCCACAGTGGGGCAGAGACACTTGGATGTAGGCATTCAAGCGGCAGTTGGCCTAGGGGCAGCGCGGAGGAGATGGCCATGTTAGCTGGCATTTCCCTGAGCCTGCCAGAAAATGGCCATGTTAGCTGGCAGGCATTCCCCCCCCACCCCCGTGCTTGGCCAGTCAGCTGATTTTGACCTCTGACTTCTCTGCCAGGCCAGTGGTGTCACAGTTACGGCTTTGCTTTGCAGACACCTGCTGGAGGCCAGTGTACAGATGGAGCTGCTCCGCACCGCAAGTGAGCGGGCTCAAAGGGATGCCCTATGTGGAGTGACCTTGGCAAGTGACCTTGGCAAAGTTGTCAGTGGTCTTCATTCTCTTGGCCAATAGATGCCAACCAGATTTCCTCTGCTGGGGCCCGGTGAGCATGTGTGCATCCTATGGGGCGCAGATGAGGTATATCTCTGGGAGCTTGGGGATCCACGGGACTGAAGGAGGTACACACTTCTTGGATCCTACACCAGCATCTGCCCCGCCCTCGCACTGTGCATTGCTGTAGTATTTACCGCAGTCTGCTTTCTCAGATATTTAATGCTGTGCACATCTGTCTCCACACAGGAGTGGAAGTGCTGTAGAAACAAGGGCCATATGCTTTTCATCTGTCCCCAAGCCTGCAATGAGGCTCTGCCAACTACTAAATGTGGTTCCATAAGCAATCGCATGCAAGTTTAACTCTGTCCTTGCAGCCTGGGCTTGGACGCTCACCCTAGTCACCCCGGCTTCTCCTGGAGTTGAATCAACTTGACATGCATCCATTGGTGCCTACTGTGCTCAGGACTCCAGGGCAGGCAGAAAGCTGAGGGTCGCGTCGCCTCTGGCCCTGGAAGGGAAGGTGAGCCATGCTTTCAGGCTTTGTCCTAAGCTGCAGACATGCTCTGGGCCCAGACCCACCCCCTGTGATGTCTTGACTCCACCTCCTGCCTGGCAACAGCATGGGTGCCCACCCCCAGAGGCTGCCAGGAAGGAGAACTGAAGAGGTCACATGACAGAAAGCATGCTGGTGGCTGACAATGGCTGGTTCTCACCTCCCTCACCCCCATCCCAGACACCAGCTCCTCTGTTGCTTAGCTCAGTGATGGCACGGGCCACTCTCACAGGTGCTCACCAGTGATGAGCATGGGATTCTTGCTCTGGGCTTCCATGCAAATCATAATGTTGAACCTCATTGGTTCTCCACCCAGTGGGTGCTGCCACTGTCCCCGTGTGTATGAATTTTAAATGTGTCCTCAGTATCACCAAATATCACCAGGGAGAGAGCAAAATCACCCCTGCCTGGTGATTTTGAGAGAACAGTCCAGGGGTCTGGCGCTCACAGGTTTTCTTCTGCGATCCTACATATGCAGTGACCCGTGTGTGGTTCGTTTTCGAGCTGGTGTGTGTATTTTCTTTCGTTAAGTAACACTCGGAACAAACATTCCTCTTACTCCGCTTTACAGTTTTATAATTATTATTAATGTGCGGCTCACACGCAAGCATTGGAACCTTCCAGCCCTGAGATTTGCTCACAAAGTAACCAGAGACTGGAGCCAGCGGCACAGGAAACAGCAGAACAGATATGCCCCTCCCCCATCAAAACCCTCGGGATCCTGACCCTCTGGTGTTGCTCCTCCCATTTCTCCAGCAGCTGAGCCAGGTCTCTTGCTGCTTTATAAGCCAGGCCAGCTGGCTCATGAGGGCTTGGAGGTCTCCAGTCTTCCCATCCCATCACCCTGCCGGGATGTGCTGGGATTCTAGACATATCTGACATAGAATTTGGTTTTACGTGGGTTCTGGAGATCTGAACTCAGACCTGCGCACAAATGCTTTTACCCACTGAGTCTTACCCCAGGCCTTCCCTTGGCCTGTCCAGTAGCTGGGATTACAGGCCTGCCTCATTGTACCATAACGCCTGGGTCAATTTTTATTTTTCTATTTCGGTCGTAGGTGTTTGTCTTTTGTGGAACAGTTCTTCCTTTCTTGTGTTTAAGTGAATGTTATAATTCCCTTCTGAGTATTTGTTATGTGGGATTAAGAAGTTTAGCCGAATGCATTGAGAGCACACTCATGGATAAACGGCATAGAATGAATCTCTGCAACTGAATGCATTGGTACAACTCCACGCTGCCTGAGCACCCCAAGTCCTTAGGTCGAGGACCAGGGCACAGTGTCCAGGTGGCTCACTGCATGAGTGGCCCATGCAAAGGCCTAGACTCCACCAGACACCAGAGTCACCACAGGAATGCAGCTGGGGTGGAGCGAGCCTACCAGTGCTTCCATGAGCTTCAGCAGCAGACTGCACAGCTGTTCCCCTTTGTCCTTTCTCACGCATGACATAGTAGCTTTGAGGGGTGTGCAAGGCTCAGGTGAGCATCTGAGCTGGAATATTCAGAGATCTTAATGATTTCTGAGGGGTCACGTGTCTCATCGATCGCTGGGAGCTGCTCCCACCCACGCCCTTTCCTCAGGCTTTCTCTTCCAAGAGCATTTCGTGAGACACAACCCAGACTCGAGGAAACTCTGGGTGTGGGGCACCCATAAGAACGGAATGAGAACAGCCTCATGGGAAACACCCCTGAGTCAAGGGAATCGGGGCCCTAGGGTCTATTTGGGACCCTCTGGACCCCATAATTCCTGGGTTCAAACAAGCTGCACTTGATACTAAACTGGATTTTCATGGTTGTGTTGAGAGCAATTGGAGAGTGGTGTAAAAATCACTCAGGTGGCAGGGGTGAGGCAGACCCCATTCCTGAGCTCACTCTGAGTGCACACATTCCCTGCCTTCCGGGGAGTGTTGTCTCAGTGCTGATTTCTCTGGGGCAGGTCCCGGGTGTTGTAATCACAAAAAGAGAAAGATCTATAAGGGTATGTTCTGGCAGGGTGTGGGGGAAGGAGGTGCCCCTTCAGGGCCCATACTGAGGCATCCCTTCCCCCTGAAGGACCAGCCACAGGCCAGTATAGTATAGAATAGTTTATTTAGGGCACGGGGAGGGGAGTTAAGAGGCGAGTAGAGGTAGAGAGAAAGGCAGAGAGAAGGAGAGAGTAGATAAGTGGAGGCCAGCCACGACCACATGGAGAGTGGGGGAAGGGAATGGGGAGCAAGAGGGCAAGAGGCGAGAGGGGCCAGAGCTTAAGAGAGGGAGGAAGGGCCAAGCAGCCCCTTTTATAGGGCCAAGCCAACCTGGCTGTTGCCAGGTAACCATAGTGGGAGCATACCTGGCTGGCTGCTGCCAGGGACTGTGGGGGTGGAGTTTAGACAGAATACCAACACCAGGAGCCTCTGTTCCACAGCTACACAGGGCCCTTGTTATTTGCTTGTGTGTTTGTTTTTCGCAAGTAGCCCATGGATGCTTAAGAATAGGGATCAAGTCTGGGTTTTCTTGGTTTGTCTTTGAAGCCTTTCCTATCTAGTTCTTGGGATCAAATCAGGAGGCATTGAATGCTGAGGTGGGGTGGGGGCACAGAATTGCCAAGAATTAAAAGATTGTGGTAATCTCTATGAGCATCTCTCTTGCATCTACATACTGGGGTGAGATTGTGGCAGGACAGGAGTGACTGGAGGAACTGACACCAAGATTAACATAGGAGAGGCAGGGTTAGAGAGATGGCTCAGGACTGGTTCCTCTTCCAGAGATCTCAGGTAAATAAATTCCCAGCACCCGCAAGGTGGTGAATTACTATTAGTAACTCCAGTCTCAGGGGATCCAATGGCTTCCTCAGGCTGCTGCGGGCACCTTACATACACGATACATAGACATATCTGCAAGTGAGACATCCATGCATATAAAATAAAATGTAAAACTAACAAGATTAGATGGGAGGGGTTCAAGAGCTGGCTCAGTGGTTAAAAAGGGCTTGCTGCTCTTCCAGAGGACCTGAGTTCAGTTCCCAGCACCCAAAACTGCTTATAAATCCAGCTTCAGGACCTCTGACACCTCTTCGGGCACCTGCATACACACACACACACACACACACACACACACACACACACACACACACACCTTAAAATTAGGTTAACATATAAATGAAGTGAATTGGCAGAAAATGAAACCCTTCCCAACGTGGAATACAGGGAGCAAACTGAGCATGTAATAGAAAAGCCCGCTGTATTCAGCCATAGAGGGCGTGGATACCATGTCAATAACCTGTTAATAACATGTTAATTATAGCCTGTTAATAATATGTTAGTGATAGCCTGTTAACAACATGTTAATGATAACAACATGTTAATGATAACATGTTAATAACATGTTAATGATAACAGGTTAATAATAAGGGCCTTGAGGCACCTGTCCTGGTGCTTTGTAGCATAAACCCTTTCTCGGCTCTCGAGCCTCTCTCTTAGTAAACTGTCTCCATTTCTATTTCTAACCACAGTGCCCCAGATATAACTCCTTGTCCTGGGTCATAAGAATCTAGAGAATTCTGTGAGTGCCCTAGGACTCAGATCTGCACCGATAACAAATTAATGTCCTGGGCAGGGGTCCAATGTCTAGTTACACAGTGGCCTGTGCCTGTTTAATTTCAAATTCCCCAGCTGCTTTCGAATCATACTGTATTGCAGCAACACCAGGCTGTCAGTCCCTCAGCTGTAAGGCTGCTCACCCCTCCTTGAATCTAGCGTGCTCTGATTTGTCCTGAGTAGAGTCCACTGTGAGGCACGTAGTTGATGATCTCCTCCCTGCCCATCTTCTGAGGTTGCTTTCTCTGCGTTCACAGACATTTCTCATAGTGTCTTTGCCATCTCTCTCATTCTCCAGCCCCGAGTGTTCGCCATCTCACCTGAGTCTTCGTTTCCTTTCTTGTCACTGCAATAAATTTTCCAGATGAAGGCAACTTAAGAGAGGACAGGTTTATTTTAGCTCACAATCCAAAGTGAGTCCACTACAGTGGGGAGCCGAGGCAGCAGGACCTTGAGGCATCTGATTACATTGTATGCACAGTCAGGAGAGCAATGAATTCATGCTCAGCTCACACTCTGTTTTATATGGTCCAGGACTGGTGCCTAGGGGATGGTTCCACTTACAGTGGGCAGTTTTTGCCACTTCAGTTAAGACTTAGCATGCTCAGAGGTCTAGGCTCAGGCATGCTTCCAGGGAAAGAAAGGCCTGTCTAGTTGATAATGAACAAGAGACAATGAACAGGTTAACCCATCAAATACATCACAACTTTAACAACAGCCCAGCATCCAGGAGAGGAACGGCTGTTGGTGAGCCCCTTCCTTTTTTGTCCAGACTCTGTATCTACTCTGAGGCTTACCTAGTCAGTCATCCCACCCCAGCCTCCTTTAATCAGAATGGGTTTCCTTTCCTTACTTGGGCGATTCAAGGATGGAAGTTACATGCATTACTTTTCTGTGCTGTGGGAAAATAACTTACGGAAACCACCTTGCGAAGAAAGGTTTATTTAGGATGCAGTCCATCATGGTGGGGAGCTGTCAGCAAGACAGCGAATCACATTTCATCTGCACACAGCCAAAGAGAGAGAGGGAGAAGGAGAGAGGGAGAAAGCATGAGGGAGAGAGAGAGAGAGAGAGAGAGAGAGAGAGAGAGAGAGAGAGAGAGGTGGGGGAGAGAACAGGATATAGATCAGGCTATAGAACCTCAAATCCCATCTCCTGTGATTCCCATCCCCCACCCCAGTACTTCCTCCAGCAAGGCTCTACCTCCTAACTGTTCCATAGCCCCCCCCTCCCCAATGGCAACATCCACTGGGGACCAAGTATCCAAACACACAAGCCTATTGGGGACACTTCTCATTCAAACCACAATCGTAGCCATATATAATGCTGATATATGTCTACTTCCTGTTCTACTCTGTGGTCATTAAAATGTAAGGAATGTATTCCAGTGTGAAGCGCAGTGTTTTGAAATGCCCAATTTCATTTCATCCTAAAAGTTCACACACAGTTGTCCTGACCCACTTCGGAAACAATGATTTTTAAAACAATTTCATTATTAATATTAATAATCATGAGCATAATAATAATAATTATTCTTGGTTGAGAAGTCAGAGCCGTATATACTTTAGTGTGGAATATGATGTTTGGATATACATCAGATGTGGGGTGATTAAATGAAGCAGAGATCCAGCTCAGCCCGGAACAAATGTGTGACATTCGTGACATGATCTACATAGGTCTGTCTCAGCATTTTGGTTCTAGCTTGACACCCAGTTTGGTTATTTCTAGGTAATGAGAATATTTTATTTTAACTCAGTATTCCAGTTCTGTGATGATATGTCACCTGCCCTCCCTCCTCTCCTCTCGTCTCTCCTTTTCTCCTCTCCCCTCCCCTCCTCTCCTCTCCCTTCCTCTCATCCCCTCTTCGTTCTTCTCTTTTCCTCTTTTCTTTCTCACCATTTTGCTCCTTCTTGTTCTTAGTCCACTCTTCTTCCATTTTCATTTTTCCCTCTCTTCTTCCTTCAATCTCTCTCTCTCTCTCTCTCTCTCTCTCTCTCTCTCTCTCTCTCTCTCATATTTATTCTTCTCAACAAAGTTTAAAATTCAGTCATCAGACTGCAGAGAACCCTCATGCAGGGCTCTGATTCGAATTCCTTTGGAAGATTTGGTGTTTTACAGCCTGCAGCCTTCTCACTCAAGAATACAATGCATCTCTTCATTCATTCTCTCTCTCTTTCTCTCTTTCTCTCTCTCTCTCTCTCTCTCTCTCTCTCTCTCTCTCTCTCTCCCCCCCCCCGTTTTACACTATTCCTGTGAAGTTCTGTATAGGCCTGGTTGGGATTACTCTTAGGCAGATTATATGTATATGGTTTTAGATCTTTCTTTTATTTTAAATCACATATCTTTGCACGTTTGTCTCCATAGTTATGTGTACAGGAAGGAAGGTGTTCACAGAGAGGGATTGGATCCTCTCTAACTGGAGTTACAGAAGGTTGTGAGACACCACGTGGTTGCTAGGAACCAAACCTGGGTCCTGTGGAAGAGCAGCCAGCGCTCTAAAGGCTAAGTCACCTCCACAGCCTGCCCATGGGTGTAGTCGTTGTTTGTAGAATTATTGTCATATTTTCTAGCTCCTCACTGTGAATAAAGGACTCATTATTTACTGTTTATGGGCAGATATTTAGTAAGTTATTTTTAGTACCACAGTAGCTTTTACCTGATCTTCTCTGTTTTGCAGGGAGACTTTTTGATATAAAATGGCTCATTTTTTTTTGTTGCTGGTTTTCTTGCACTTTACTGAAGAAAGACACTTTGCTAGGGCAGTCACCAGCCACCATTTTTAAATTTGTTTTTGAAGCCCAGAGCACATAGACACATTCCTTAGGATGGACTGACCATTGGCCACCTACAGACAAGGGAAGTGATTGCCACCTCATTCCCCAAAGACCAATCAGTTTAAAAGTCACACTGTTCTGCCAATCACATTGTGCCTAATAGCTGCTGCTCTGATAGGGCTGTGCAAGGTTGCCACCTCGCCTTCAGGTGCAGGATGACCCCAGTGCATTGGAACAATAAATTCCTCCTGCTTTTTGCATGGATCCCTGACTCTGAGTTTTTCACTCAGGGGTCCCCGGTAAGCTAAGGCTCTTTCCCACCATAGCAAGCTTCCTCTGGAACCCGATTGCACTAAGAACTGTGGTCAGAAATGAACTGTTGGTCTCTGCACGCACCTGTCAGTCTTGATCCACACAGGGTGTGGTATGTTCCCATGTGACCTCTAACAAGATGCCTTGTTCTTGGGGCAGACATACTTCTGCTAGCTCACTTTGTTTTCATCCTGTTGTGCTGTGCATCTTTTATAGACATCTACCTGTGTGCATGCTAATACAAATCCCTGCACCTTTCAAGAGAAGGTTGAACTATTTCTTTTCACGATGGCCTAGGTGTGCATAGTCTTTCTGTCATCCTTTCTATACCTTGTATTTGTCTTCTCTTGTCATATTTTCTCTTTCCCGCTATGCATTATTTGGGTTTTGTTGCTTTTCTTAGTGATCTTGTAGGTCTATGTCAATTTTTTAATGTCAATAGTGGTGACTTCAGGCGTCAAACACAAACACATACATCTCCCATCCCTCTTACACATGCCCATCGCCTTACACCCACGCAGGTCCTCTGGCAGCCATCACTGTCCAGAAGGACCAGTATCTACTTGCTCCTTCATGCAGCACAAAGTACCCTGGTTACATGTGTTTTGGCTTAAATCCTAACAAAACACAGAAGCCATGTCAAATGTGGCTTAGATGGCTAATGAATTATTTTCCAAAATTACATGAAATCTGAAGACAAATTTAGCTTCAGATCAGTGAGCTCATAGTGTGAGTACTTTGCAAACCTTTTCCTCATGGCAATAGAATGGCAAAGGAGTGTGGATAGAAAGGAATTGTGGACAGGAAGAAAATATGGACATGAAGGGAGGACGTGTGGCCCAGAAGGAAGTGTGGGCAGAAATAGAAGAAGTGTGGGCAGAAACAGAAGAAGTGTAGGCAGGAAGGGAAGAAGTGTGGACCCAAAGAAAATGTGGGTAGGAAGGAAGCGTGGGCAGGAAGGAAGTGTGGGGAGAAAGGAAGTGTGGGAAGGAAGGAAGCATGAGCAGGAATGGAGGAATTATAGACATGAAGGGAGAGGTGTGGCCCAGAAGGAAGTATAGGAAGGGAGAGAGGAAGTATGGGCAGGAAGAGAGGAGATGTTGGTGGGAAGGGAGGAAATGTAGGCAGGAAGGGAGGAAATATGTGCAGGAAGAGAGGAAGTGTAGGCAGAAAGGGTGGACATGTAGGTAGGCAGAGAGGAAGTGTGGGCAGGAAGGGAGGAAGTGTGGGCAGGAAGGGAGGAATTATGGGCAGAAAGGGAGAAAGTGTGGGCAGGAAGGGAGGAATTGTGGGTAGGAAGGGAGGAAGTGTAGGCAGAAAGGGAGGACATGTTGGTAGGAAGAGAGGAAGTGTGGGAAGGGAGGGAGGAAATGTGGGCAGGAAGGGAGGAAGTATAGGCAGGAGAGAACTCACTCAACCTCTGAGGCATCAGCATGCTGTTGCTCTAGCTGCAATGCCCTCCGCAAGAATGTTTCTGGAAAGTAAATATTTCATCGTAAAATTCTAAGATCACTAAAAGGCAGTCACTTAAAATGCAGGGTGATTTTGAATCTCCCCAAGGCCTAGAAGGAGGGCCAGGCGTGTTGGCGGAGCAGTCAGTCTTCTTCAGTTTACTCACAAACCGCAGCCACCTGAGTGGCTCTGCTTAAATTGCCAAATTCCATACCCTTTATTCTATGATCTCATTTTTTATCTACACTTCATTCCGACATGATTACCTTTTCATATTCCAAGTAATAACAAAACACATTTTCTTTCAGATAATTTGTATCAAGTTATCTGTGTGAAAAGCTCCTTCAATAAAAAACAGGCATAACAAAGACTGTGGTGAGCATCAGGAGTAAACAGATAATTATCTTGGCTGGTTCGGCTCTCAGTGTGGCCCTGCTTGGTGTCGAGGGTCTGCGCCTCTCCTTTGTTTCAGTCATCTGTGACTGCGCAGCCTGTGTGGCTGCACAACGAGGCGTTGGGAGCCCTGCAGCAGTGGGGTGCTGCTTGAGGTGGCCCTGTGTAGTTTCTAGGGCACTTGTGTTGTGACTGCTGCATAATGGAATGTGCCTCGCATCCGTGTGGATATTTCTCTGAAAATAACTTCTATTTATGCCGCAAAGTTTGTATAATCATACACATGCTGGTTCTCGGTTAGGCAGCACTCCCTGGGAAGAAGCGTGGAGAGGAATTGTATTAAGGAATGTGAGTGAGGGGGACATCTCCGTGAAGTCTCTGAGCACACAAAGAAGTCACGCCATAGGGTCCGGTCCTGGTCTTCCGTCTCCAGAATGTGCAGCGGCTCCTTAGTCATTCTCTCTAAGCTTCAGTTCACGAACCTTATAAATTTTTATAAATTCATTTATAAAATCAGGTTGATATATTAGAGGATTATTGGGAGGATTAGAGATTCCGTGAAAGGGTTCAGAATGCTAAGTGAAACCCCCCTTTCAACCTTGCATGTCTTCCGTCTCCACAAATCTTCAACTCCACTTTGGTTTAATAATTAACGTGGAAACTGAACTTGGAGAAAGCCTGTCTTGCTCAGCCCTGCTTGTGAGAGCGCTGTGAGGAATAAGACTTATTTTTATTCTAACCATCGTTTCTCTGGGGACGTTTGTACCCGGTAGGATGGTCACAGCACCAGTGTACTGCCACTTAAAGGAACCCATCTCCAGATGCCCCACCTGGGCAGCCCTGCACACTGCTGTGCTTGGATGGGTGTGAGGCAGGCGTGCACAGCAGAGAAGGATGGAAAACCCGGCATCCTGGAGGCACTGCCTGGCCCTGCCCGGCAAGAATTACGAAACCTAAATACCAGGTGACATCTTATTTGGGGATTCTTGCTAAAATCAACCCAAGAAAAGACAAGGACCCAGTGCCCTGATATTTCTGCCATTTCCAGGAGGCTTCCAGTCTTCCTGTTCACCTGTGACTTGATCTTCCAGCTTCTAGCCGATGACCATGGTATTTGCATCCCCACACAGCCCTCCAAGCTGGTCTTGTGGGCGTCTTTTGGGTATAGAACAGCCCTTTCAGTGGACTCTCACATTTACTTCCGCAACTTGGTTCACAGACCACTGGAAACTTGGTTGACTCAGACATCAACAGAGACCTGTTGGGTTTACTGGCCTGTCTGACTAGAAATTCCAGCTGGCTCTAGAATTTCCTTGGGGGTCAAATGGGCTGGGAGTCAGCTCCTTGATTCCCTGCCGCCAGGAAGGATTGTCCCAGGAAGGATTGTCCCAGGGACTTTGACTCCATTTGGCAACAGGGTTCCAAGGATGAGGACTCCAAGAGATAGAAGCCGGTGGAGATGAGGTGCCTTGGAGTACTCCTGCTGGTACTCTGTCAGTCAGGGGCTCATGGGGGCGCTATCTCTTGGAGTGTGAATGAGTTCAAAGCCATGTCTGGCTTATCTTGCTGAGGACTTGGGGAGGGAGAGTTTATAGCTCATTATCACTACCAGCAGGATAATTAGTGTCTTCAAAGTCCAGGCTCTCACCCAGCTGCCTGACTTCCCACCCTTACCCCCCACCCCTCCCAGGTCCACCCTCATCACTGACTTTCAGAGTCCTCAGGCACAGAACCATGACTTCCATCTCTCTTCTCACCTCCCTCTCCTCCTCACCCAGATGCAAGAGACACGTGAGAGGAAGGTCTTATTTTCTATCACAGTTTCAGGTGACATCTATCCATCATGGCATTGAAGGCATGGCAGCCAGAGCAAGTCAAAGATTCATTCATAGCATGGAGAATCAGAAAGCAGAAAGGACCAGCATCAGGGTTGTGTTCAATTCCTCAAAGCCCTTGTTAGTGATGTTCTTTTACCACCCAAGTCCCATGTCAGAGAGTTCAGCAACCTTCTCCAATAGGGCCATGGGCTGGGGACCATGTTTTAAACACAGGACCCATTGGAGGACATATCACACTCACTTGTAACAGCACTGTCCATGAGCCAGAAAGAGGAGTCTTCTCCAGGTACCTCATCAACCAGAGCTCCTGGGCTTCAGGCCAGCAGAATTGTAAAGAATGTGGTTCTGTCATTTCTAGGCCACCCTGGTGTGGCACTTTGTGATGGTAAGTTGAGTGTGCTGACTCTGCCTCGAAGCCCCGAGGTCCCCTCGTATTCCTGATGCCCCATGGCAGTCCTGATGCCACCTTTCCACCCTGTGCCTTCCTCTGCAACATCCACATGCTCTCTGCTGCCCTCTCCTCACCAATACCGTTCCATACTCTTTCCTCTCGCGCAGTGTTTCTCCCATGGTTACTAGCCCATCTCCTCTTTCTGGCCATCACTTAAACACTGGCTCATTCATGGTCTCACTGCTGGGCAGCTAACACAACACTATTCCTCTACCTGCCCATCACCTAATCATAGACTATCTCCAGCATCATCAACACTAGGTTGACTCAGCTCATGTTGTTGGTCTCCTGCACGAATAAGGCCTTTGTTCTCTTCACTGCTGTATCTGTAGTGGCTGAAGAGAGGCCCGGCACATAGTAGGTGCTCACTGCATGCTTGCTGAGTAATTCTTAAAGAAACAGAAACATAGTTGGTGTTGGTCAGACTGGACTGAAAACACAATGGTGACACATCGCCCTGGTGGCCTTGTACTGAGGAGTCTGCAGGATTCAAACGTCCTGAACCAACCCAGAAGGGAAGGAGTTGACCCTCCCACTGACAACACCTTCATATCGTCAAGGCAACCAAGATGCTACGGGAACCAGCTCAAGTAGTGTTGAGAAGCCAGAGGTGGCTGTCCCTACCCTGCAATGGGTGTAGGCAGATTCCAGTCTTTGGTTGGTTGCCATCTGTATCCTGACCACAGAGTCATCCATTGTATCCTGACAACACACTGAGGAGAAAGACTCGCTGTCTTGTGGCTCGCTGTCTCCATGAAGGAATAAACTATTCCAGTAAGCCCCTTGTAGCTCATGCTGCTTTCTGACATTATTAAGGGCTGCCAGGGCTCTGTGATTCCTCCGTCCCTGCTTCTCCCCAGCACTCTGCAGGGATGTCTGTAAGCCCCGAGCTTTGCAGAACATTGCACACGTGACAGGCTCCCAACATGATCCAGAGGACAGAAAAGGCTGGGTGACAGCCAGAGACAAGGCATGGTGGGGGCGTCTCCCTGGAGTACCACACTTAGGGGGACTCGGGTGGCAGCAGCAGCGACTCTGTGAACTTGGAAGTGGAGAGACACAGTGCTCTGTCTTGGCTTTCCTGATCCACAGGTGGACAGGGCGGTTGAGCCCTCTTGCTCTCATGGGTGGGTAAGTGAAGACCACACTTCAGTCACCTCCATTGGAAGCTGCAGGAGCCTGTCCCGACATGCAGGTATGCACAGAGCACATGTTCCGAGGCTTCCTGGGAGGAGCCTGCCTGTCGCCCCTCAGAGACTCACCAAGATTAGCTTTGGCATGACCCTGCCTGTGCAGAACAGTCTTCCACAGGGTGTACCAGATGCCAACATCCCAGGCCGTGTGATTTGGCTCCACAACCCTAGTGCAGATTTCTCAGACCTCACAAATAAAACAAGGTGACACCATCTGTGGTACTCAGAGATCCGCCCCAAGCCATGGCGATGCCTCTGCTGAATGAGCTGCATCCCGAGCCCGATGCTTGCTGCTGGGTACTGGCCACATCTGCTGTCACCAACCAGCTCAGAGTGACAACCATCACACTTGGATGACTTCCTCCTGTGTCCCCTGAAACATCTTTGGAGGACAACAAAGTCTCCAATTATCTGCTTCCATTTCCCCCCTTTCCACACACAGACAATATTCAGTAATTAATGGCATATTCTATATATGCCGGGAGATTTTCATTTTTCCTCTAAGGAAGGACAAAATGACAGCACACACATAAATATTAACCCCGACTCTGGCTCCTTCCGCACCAGCGATTGTGGACTTGTAGCAAAAGGAGTGGAGATTATTTTGCCCTGCTGAGAAAAAAAAATCCTTCTTTTTCAAGGGGGGAAAGTTTCCGACAGCGTGTGTGGCTGCAGAAGAATCTCCGCCAAGTTCTTTTTGAAAATTTATTTCTCGTCTTTTATTAATGAGATTCGGCTCAGGAAGATGAGCTTCAGAATTAAAACTTGCCTTTGAAGCCGGGATTCAGGCTCAGGCTGGGATTTGGTGATGGAGACTCAACAGCTGATACTGAGGAGCTGAGTCACTATCAGAGCGAGTATGGAGGAGGCACGTGACCAGGGGAAGGTTCACAGTGTACACTCACAATGTGTCCTCCTGTTTCCAGATCACCATCTCCTCAGGATTCCAACAGCATGGCTGATATAAGAACATGGTCTTTGGAACCAGGCACCTTGGCCATTCAACAAATTTCCCCCTGCCTCTCTACCTTTGGAATACAAGGATGATAGCAGTGGGCCGCCACTGCCAGCTATGGGGCGTTCTTGAATTATAGTTCATGTAGGAGGACTTAGCCCACTGTGAGATGACTCCTAAGCAGGCTGCTCTAGGCCATATAGCAAAGCTAGCAATCACAAGCCTATGAGTGAGCCAGAAAGCAGGCCAGCAAGCACCATTCCGCCATAGGCTGTGCTTCAGTTCCTGCCCCCAGGTCTCTGCCTTGAGTTCCCACCCTGACCGCCATAGGCTCTGCTTCAGTTCCTGTCCCCAGGTCCCTGCCTTGAGTTCCTGCCCTGACTGCCATAGGCTGTGCTTCAGTTCCTGCCTCCAGGCCCTGCCTTGAGTTCCCGCCCTGACTGCCTTCCATGGTGGACTGTTAGCCTGTAAGCCAACTAAACGCTGTCCTCCCCAAGTTGCTTTTGGTCCTGGCACTTTATCACAGTAACAAAGAAGCTAATTAATACTTAGGGGCTGTGGAAGAGTGGATGGATCATGATGGCAAAGGACTAAAAGTTGCTTTGGGGATGATGAAGACATCGAAAAACTGAACCAGCGCAATGGCTTCACAGCTTGGAGGTGAGCTGTGGGCTTTCCACTGGTGTGCACTATGCTACATAAATTAGATTTAATAGAGCTATTAACTAATTATTAATTTATGTTGTCAGGTGTGCTATCTCATGTGCGCTATCCCATGTAATATATATATATATATATATATATATATATATATATATATATATATATATGGTCCTCCTTGCCATGTGTAAGGCCTGCAGTTGTGCACGCTCTGTGTGAAGTTTCTGGTCATCCATGTTGCATGGTGTGTGCTATGGTGTGTGCCACGTGCACATTCCCTATCTCACTACACTACGGAAGCTGAGGATGGCGCTTTCCTGCACTCAGAAGTCCTGGATTCATCTGTGTGTCTTACCTAGAAGTAGAAGTGCTTTTAATTTACCAATGCCCGGGAGAGAACATGGGCAGTTATCCAAACCAGGATGCATGAGGCACGCTCACCTCTGCAAGGTGCGTCGGTGGCTTGCAGACCCCAGCTGTTGCCCTGGAGTCAAGAGATGCAAAAGTACTTGCTACACAGGGACAAGAAGTGAAGAGCACTGTTCCAAGGCCAGCTCCTTGCGTTTTATGTCATCCTGGGGCCACTGGGATTGAACCTTGGCCTTGGCACATGCTCAGCGAGCAGGCTCCTCAGAGTCAAACTTCTCTCCCCAGGTTCTTAGCCTTGATTAAAGTTTTGATTATGTAAGATGCTGGGCAAAGTGTGCGTGAGAAGCCTCTTTGCTCCTTTTGCAGCTTTTCTGCCTGCAAAAGCTTTTCTAGAACACTGAATTTACCTCTATAGCTCAATTCCCAAAGGGAAACCCAACAGACATAAGAAAATAAGGACAGAGAGAGACTGGCAAAGACCCAAAGTAAGAAAGCCTCTTGCATTCTCAAAATACACTACACTGGCACTTTCGCTCTTAAAAATTCTTTCTATGAAGTAGCAGTGGAAGCAACCTGCATTTATTATCTACACTTGATGGCATAAAAGGTGACAATTTCTTGTCAATGCTCCAGGGTCAGAGCAGAGACCAGCCATCTTCTGTTCTCTTCTCAGTCGACACTCCACGGGAGCAACTGGATGCAGTTCTCCCAGGGAGCCAAAGGGATGATGTATGTGTGCATAGGTGCGTGCGTGTGTGCATGCGCGCACACACACACACACACACACACATGCACACACACATGCACACGCACACACACACACACACACTATACACATATACAGAAAGCCATGCAAATACATATCCTATCCTTGTGTGTACGCATAACACTAATATATATATATATATACATATATATATATATATATGTATATATATATATATGCATATACATGAATGTGCACATAAGAACACATACATGTAACATGTACCTTGGCCTCACTTCCCCAGACTCACTCTTCCTACACAAATCCTCTTCAAGGCACATCTGGCTCCCCACATGTACTCACCTCCCAGCCCCTCCCTCCATGGTCTGGTCCCAAGATGCTCAAATAAAGATATCTGTAACTTGTAAAATCAGCTGAGAATGAAATAGGGAATAAGAGGCAGAATTCCCTGGATGATCATTAGTGTAAACACAGTGCCTTATTGGGGACACACATCCCTTCTTTGGACCAACACAACAAAGTACTCAAACCAGGTGACACCAGGCAGCTGAAAACATAGTGCTTCGGGTCCAAGTCAAGCTGAACTCAGAGCTACATTCTTTGGAAGGATCATCTTGAGGAGATGCCCTGGCCCCTTCCAGCTTCCAGCAGACAAAGGCAGTCAATCCATGGCTTTCTGAGTTCAGCAACTCCACAGTCACTAGTGCTCATCTCTGATGTTCTCCCTTCTGTTTGTCTCTGTACACTGGACATTCTCTCTCTCCTATGAGTCTGTGGACACCTCTCTCTCTCTCTCTCTCTCTCTCTCTCTCTCTCTCTCTCTCTCTCTCTCTCTCTCTCTCTCCACCCCCCCATGAGTCTGTGGCCCCACATGGCACTGTCCTTCCAATGTCTCTCTGGCTCCTCCTTTGTGAGGAAACAAGCAACATTGGAGTACTGACCTTGTTTTCCTTTAGCTTCTTACATCTGCAGTGGCCCTGCTTCCAAACAAGATTACATCGTTAGATACTGAGAAAGTCGTAAATCTTTGCAGACACAGTTCAGTCTAGTAAAAGAAGACAGACAGATAGACAAGACATTTCCTGGAAAAACGCAGACAAAAATGTGTGCAGGGAAGTGTATATGCTCACTTTGACTTTAACAGATAAGATAGGTCAGTCAAGGGATCTTCATAAGGACATTAAAATGTAAGGTCCCAAAGAAAACAATTTGGCCTTAGGAGTGAGGTGGAGGAGAGAAGGTCAAAGATCAAAGGGCAAGGGCAAGAGCTATGGGATGGAGAGGGGCCATTGCTCACCTTCTGGTAGGTCCAGAAGTATGTTCTTGCTTGCTGTGCATGACAACCGTTGTAAAGCTCCTCAGTGAGCCAGGAGGCAAGCAGGGTTTGTCACATGTGGGACAAAAGAGAGAATGTGGTGCTTGGCAGTGGGATGGGGGGAGGAGGAAGAAATACTCAACTTAATGACCTACATATATAGCAAGCAGGGCTCCTCGAGACTTCAAGGATGGTCCAAGAGGTACCCACCTTGTTGGGAGCAAGCAAAAGAAACTTATTCTAAGTACTACCATTTCATTTTCAAATTCCATGTAATCATAGGAAGAAACTAAATTCAAGGTCCCAGGCCTTAGGGGAGCTGAGGACTTCCCTATAGCTAAACAGCTTGTGTTGTAAACAGCTGTCTGAGTCCAGCCATTTCAGAGACAACTTGTAAGGAGACAGTCATCTGGTCCAGCCGTTCAAGGGCAACTTCTTCATCTTGCTGGCAGGGTTAAACAGGTTCGTGTTCCTAGGCCTAGGAACAAACACCTACCTCACTTCTCCAAGTGGATTCTTAATTGTCTGTTAACCGGTAAAGAATATAGAAATTACTGTTATCTAAACTGTGCATAAGTTGTATAAAATATATAATCAATGGTCTATTATGCCCTAATTAACTACATGCAGCTGACCCCCTCCTTTGTCCCCTTATCACTACTCTGAGCTGGGCATCTAATGCCTATAAGAATGAATTAAAGACCTTGAAGCCAGATGCTTTGGGGACACAATTCATATCCCAAACTGGCCACCTCCCTGATTGCTCAGAAATTAAAAGCTTTAATTTTTAAGGTTCCATATCTGAAGTGAGTTTTCTCAGATTCCACCTGTGTACCCAACACCCTCACTATCCTAGTGCAAACTGTGGTACATGGATAGAAGCACATGAAGATATGTCCAAGAGGATCCACAGCTTTGACACTTCTAATTCACAGAGAAAAAATGTTCAGAGCAAAGGGAGGAAAGTGGAGGGGAGGGAAGCCAACATGGAGAGGAACAGGACCATATAACAAGAGAGAAGCAGGGTGAGGTGGGGTGTGTCTAGAGAGGGAGCATTGAAGATGTATGAAATGACAAAGGAGAAAGGAAGAGAAGGTGGGAAGTGAGAAGAACAGCAGGGTTGAGGAGTGCAGGGGAAGAGACCCAGAGAGATAGTGGGCTAGAGAATCAGAGAGAGATGAAGAAAGATAGGGATAAGAAGAGACAGAGATGGGGGAGAGATAAAGAGATGCAGGAGAGGGGGACATAGAGATGGAAAGGGGACTTTTGAGGGAGGGGAAGATACCTTTAAATAACTTGGAAGTATCCTTTCCTTCCCATCTATAGCCTGAAAAACTCTGGCTGAATATGTTTTAAGAAGAAAACTACTATATAAACAAACAACTAAGACCCAACAATATATTGCCTACAAGAAATTCACTTCACCAGCAAACACACATAGTGAGAAACTAAAAGGTGGAGAAAGACACATTTTTGTACAAAATGAAATAATCTACAGGAGAAAGGAGCTGCACTTACCCCTGACAAGAATCATTCAGAAAGACTGAGATTACTATGTAATAATCCACAATTATAAACATACGTTCACTTAGTGCTGGAACATCGATTTTATTTTCTAAAAATGATATCAGTCCCAAAGTAGCAGATAAATGCTAATGGGATAAAAATTGTTGATTTCACGGTCCCTTTCATCAGTATATGAAATAAACAAAGGAGCTATGCAACTTTGCAGGCCCTCTCATCCAGTTCACAGAATACACATTTCTCTCACCAGCACATGGAATTTTTCTCTAGAACAGACCATGAATGAGGTCATAAAATAAGTTTTCACAAATTTAAAAAAAAAAACAAAATTGTGTTCCATTATTTTTTTCCCAATCACAATGGAGTAAAGCAGGAGAAAAGATGCTGACAAAAGAAACTTCAGAAGTTAGAAGAAAATAAGGAAATTGCACAACCAGATCTTGAATAGGTAAGAAATCATAGGAGGAATCGAAATGGAAACTCAAAAAAGTGTCACAATGGATGAAGGCAAACAGGGCATGCCCGGATTCATGGGAAACAACAAAGGCTGACTGTGTACTGATAGCTACCTTCCTTCAAAAAGAGTTTTTAAATTAATAGTCCAACAAGGAGTTTCATAGGCCTGGAAAAGCAAGGGCCAATCAAACCCTAGATTATTAGGAGAGGAAATAACAAAGACCAAGTATGAATCAAAAAAAAAAAAAAAAAAGACTAAAAGCAAATAAAAACCGTCAGTGAAATAAGGAGCTGTCTTTTCAGTCTTTATTTAGGAAAAAAAAAAGGCTCC
>NC_034592.1:160943141-160951637 GCF_900095145.1 Mus pahari
AAAAAAAAAAGGCTCCAGATAAAGCAAAGACCAGGAGAAGAGACAGCTCAATAACTACTGCAACAACACAGGGTCCTTAGGTGAACGCTAGGCTTACAGGAGGAAATGCAGAAGCAGACAGATTACCTCATACACATGACCTGCCAAGGTTGAAATAAAAATCCATTTAGACTAAGAAGAGTAAGGAATCAGAAGCATTGAAACTTTCTTTCTCTCCACTGCTAAATTGTTTCAACCTACCAAGAGCAATGAAAGCACATCTCGGACTGTTCTGAGCAACCAAAAGGAAAGGGATGTTTCATTCCCGAGACACAATTGCCCTACTACAAAGCAGACACAGACGTACCAAAGCGAGCAGTGAAGAATGAGTCAGAAATACACACGAAAGTAACACTCCCCACAACATACCACCACATGGAATCCAATGACACTTCAGAAACATAGTCAATGCCATCTTGGATTTATCACATCAGTGCAGATTTGCAAACCGGGATGCAAGGGAGAATGTCCACCCTAGGTCCAATCCCAAGTGAAAACCAGAAAAAAAAAAAACAGAAATAATAAGCAGCACACACTGTGTGAACAGAATCACAAAATAGGTCAGAGGATGAAGAGCTTTCATAAAATCCAAATGTCTTTAAGTTAAAAAGCTCCTCCTACGCCAACACTGTACCAGATGGACAAAAACTGACTGTATCTCCTGTAAGACGTGGAATACGACAAGGGGTTCCCTTAGTTCTTTTTTTTTGTAAAAAAAAAATTATTTATTTTATGTATATGAGTGTTTGCCTACATGGATGTCTGCACCATGTTGGTGCCATACCTGTGTACAACAGAGGAGGATGTCAGGTTCGTTGGAGCCAGAGTTATGGAAGATTGTGAGTTGTAATATCAGTACTGGGATCAGATGACACGTCCTGTGTAAGAGAAGCCAACACTGACCCACTGACCCACTGACTCACTGACCCATCTCTCCAGCCTTCCCCACCCCAACTCTTTTTTTTTTTTTAAAGATTTATTTATTTATTATATGTAAGTACACTGTAGCTGTCTTCAGACACACCAGAAGAGGGCATCAGATCTCATTGCAGATGGTTGTGAGCCACCATGTGGTTGCTGGGATTTGAATTCAGGACCTCTGGGAAGAGCAGTCAGTGCTCTTAACCGCTGAGCCATCTCTCCAGCCCCCCACCCCAACTCTTATCTAATAGAGTTTTATAAGATTTATTTAGAGCAATTTACTAATAGGAAAGGAGGACATCCCTGTTTAAAATGTGATTCTTTGTACAGAAAACCTCTACTAACAGATTCTAGGACTGGAAAGATTTAGTAAAGTTTCAGAATTCAAAGCCAACATGCAGACAACAGCAACATATTGGGCACCAATAAGTAACTTTCTAAGTCCTGCCCACAACATCTACAGAAATAATAAAAATCCTAGGAATAAATTTCAATAAGGACATAATAAAAGACCACTCCAATAATAATAATGTGAAACCTGAGGGAAGAAGTTGAAGAAGACACAGAAATGGAAGATTCAATACCACTAAAATGTCCACAGGACCCAATGTGATTTGTGGGTTCAATACTATCACCATGGAAACAGCAGTATTTTTCACAGTACTGGAACAATCCAAAAATTCATAGAAAAACATAGAAGTTCCTGGATAGCCAAAGAAATATCCACCAAAAGGAATGAGCTGGAGACTGCTTCATACCTGATTTCAAGATGCGCTGCAGAGCCCCAATGACGTGAATAACCTGCTACTGGCAGAAAAACAACCAGGCAGACAAGTGGAGTGGAGTGCAGATTCCAGAAGCAAATACATACACACACACACACACACACACACACACACCACACACACACACATGCACGTACGCATGCACACAGAGCCAGGGGCTTCTCCTCAAAGTGCCCAGAGCACACATTGGTCAAAGTGCAGACAGTTTAGCAAGTGGAACTAGGAAAAAATGGACACCCACATGAAGATGACTCAGCGTGATCCCCAGCCCCTACTCTGCATAAGTCACCTTGCAGTGAATCAAAGACAAAGTATAAAATCCAGAACTCTGAAAACATAGGCGAAGGTGCTAACATTTCAATACAGGTAGCGATATGCCCCTGAAAATATCAAGAGCAACAAAACGAGACAAGAGAAATTACATTAAACTAAATGTCTGCATAGCAGAGGAAACAATCAACGGAGAGAACCCACAACTGGAGAATAGGAGAAAAATATTTGAAAATGATTTGTCTAACGAATGACAAACACAAATAGAGAACAGCCGTGTGAGACGGATGCCCAGTACCAACAGTTACTGGGGAAAGAAAAGTGAAATACAGTGAAGTGCCATGTTAACCCAGATAGAGTGATCGCTGTCAGTCAAACCAAGAGCAAAAGCAATCTCGGGTAACGATGAAGACACAGAGAAAGGGAACAAGCCTCTACTCCCGGCAGCACTGTAAATTAGTACAGTTATGGAGAACAGGAGACAGGTTCCTTGCAAAAGCAAAAATAAAAACAAACAAATAAACAACAAAACTAACTAACCAACCAACCAAACAAACAAACAAACAAACATGGGAAGTGGAGAGATGTTGTGGTGGTTTACAGCACTTTGCTCTTTCATGTAAGACCTGGGTTCCGTTCTTAGAGCCCCCATGGCAGCTCACAAACATCTGTAACTGTAGTTCCAGGGGATCTGATCGCATGCCCTTTTCTGGCCTCCTTGGGCACACACACACACACACACACACACACACACACACACACACACAATCCAATAAATGACACCGATAATTTTGTAGCTCTGTAACTTTCAGAATCATCTCCTGAACCATTTTTATTTGATCTCTTTTAAATTGCATGTTTTTATTAAAAGAAAACTCATTCATTTGTAACAGAATATATATTTAAAATACATTTTAAAGCTCTATAAATGTTTGCATTTCTCCTGCTCCTTTTCATGCAAAATTTTGTTACCATATCCAGATTAGAAGAGAAACAAATGTCTGTCCTAGTTAGTTTTCTCTCGCTGTAATAGACATTATAACCAGAAGCAGCTTGGAGGGGGAAAAGGGCTGTTGGGCTCACAGGTCACAGCCTACCACTGAGGGCATTAAGGGGACAGACTCAAGGCAAGGCCTTGAAGCAGAAACCACCGAGGGACACTGCCTACAGGTTTGTTCCCTGGTTGTCTGTCCACCTGGTGTTTTCTTAATGCATCCAACGACCGCTTGCCTAGGGATGGCACTGCCAAAATGGCACTGGACCCTCCTAAATTACTGATTAATAAAATGCCTCACAGGCATGACCATAGGTCAGTCTAATGGAGGCAAGTCTTTAGTTGAGGTTCCCTCCTCCCAAATGTGTCAAATCGACAATGAAATTTTCTCGTGTCTCTTCTTGACTTTTAGATGACTCCCCTGAGGTTGGAGACAGGGCCAGTGTCCTGATAATGAGAGTCACTCATGGTTTGCTTAGGGGACCAGCCCTGGGGAGCAGGTTAGGAGTGCTCAGATGTGAATCCTTGTGTAATGGACACAGGAGTCTGTGACTACTGGTCCATTCAAGTGCAAGATGCTCAAGTCAGAAACCAAGCTTAGGTGTCACTCAAAATCACAACTGAGTGGGGTTAAGACATGTCTGGCATCAAACCTGGCTCAAGAACTCCATCTCTCAACCCTGTGCTGCCAAGCAAGACATCTTTGCCCTGGTCCATCTGAAAATGGAGCGTGTTTACAGCAAGGCTGAGAGGCATGTAGTGGGTGGTTGGAGGACTCACTGGCCTGCATCTACTGTCTTCATTAAGCACAGAGGGCTCTCTTCCCACTTCCTGTACTATATCCTCAACAGAAAGGTGCCTGCGATGTATCAGACAACAGTATTTCACACTCGGGCTGCTTGCAAGTCCAAGTGATGTCTCAGATAGGGATGGTTGCTTGTGGTGTGAGTTCTAAAGTTCCAGAAGTAAAGGAAGCTACTGGGCTAGGATGGAGGAAATCATCCACCAAAATATCAGGCCAGGGAGGTGGGAGGAACGTCAGCAGGCAGGAGTGATGCACAGAGGTGCCCCTGCTCGTGCTGCATGCTCTGTTGACAGCTGTTCTGTCACACGCATCTGTCACAGAGCAGGACATTCCTAACGCAGCCATATGCCTCTCCCGTTGACTCTGAGGAGTCTTTGGTGATGGTCTTGAGGTAGGGCAGAGATAGAATGGGTTGAAAGAGAGGCTGTATTCTGTCACGGGAGGCTCTGTGTCCTGGTTAGACTGCTGCCGTCTCTCCCTGAATATGTCTCTCTGGAGCACAGAAAGGCCACTGTAATGTCTGTCTGCCTGAGCTCCAAAGGCTGTAGGCCATGAGAGAAGAGACACAGGGAGGTAGAGGCTCCGTAGGCACCCGAGCCTTGGGGGCCCCCGAGTAGCTGTGTAGCACCCAAGGGAATGGGTCATCTGTACGTCTCCAGGCACAAAACCGTCTGGCTGAGGTCTCAGGAGAGGACCGAGTAAGCTCACCTTCTGGGATGCTCTTAGACTTCTGACCTAACATGAACAACAAATGTTTGTTGCACTTCCAGTTTGGGGTTACTTATTGCTGCAACTCTAACAATAGTCCACACCTGTTGATCTTCGGTGAACTGCTTCCTCCCAGGTCAATTTGTAGCTCATTGAACACCTGGCTGGAAGGATGGCACTTTGTGACCAGACCTCTGCCCAGACCCCATTCCAGCCCACCCCACAGACAGCTCCTCCTCAGAGTCCTACCTGCATTAAGAAGCCTGCTGCATCACAAAAGTAGTGGTGGGTCTGACTGGAACACAGGCATCCCTAAATCTCCGCTTCATGTGGAGGCAACACCACAGCCTATGAGTGTCAGGCTCATGGCACAGTGGCTGATTGGTGGGAATGGCAAAACCCCTGTAAATGGCAGTTACTTGTTACAGGCTGCACGTGTGTCCAAGATCTCTGTGAGAGTCTCATCTGAGAGCGCTAAGCTATCATTCGCACAGTGGGGAGGTTGTCTCAGGGGTCTGCAGATGATGCTGGCTGTGGTGTAGGTGATGAGGATGAAGGTGGTGATGGTGATGACAGATAGGGCTGTGATGATGGTACTCACCGTGTGATGGGCTCTCTTTGAAGGACCACATCACTTAGTTCTCAAAGCAGCCCTACGACATAGGTCCTACCGTTATCCTATTTTATAGGTGTTTGAAGTGACACGCTGTTACAAAAGGACCATGTGGCTTCAGGGTACTCGGGTTAATGTCTCTAAGGGGCAGCACACAGAGACAGTGACTGGCCTGACTTGTAGAAAACACTGGCCTTTGCCTGCTCTATTTCTAAATAGGACACTGGAACTCAGGAGAGAAAGCTCTCCCTCATGAAGCACACGACACGCCGCCTGATCTCAGTGAGGACCTTCCGTGATGTGTAAGTGGACTGCGGAGTGAAGAAGCCAAAAGCCAGCGTGGACAGGATGGCCTCTCAGAGGCGGACATAGCAACCCCAGGAGACACCTCAGACCCAGACGAATGGGAACTGGTGAGACACCCTTCATTCCATGGTCCAGAAGCCCCTGGCCCAGTGACAAGGAATCTGTGTCTGGGACCGACCAACCTGCTCCATACCTCTCCACTGGATTGTGATCTTGGTGAATGACTGACGTTTTCCTGGGCTCTGTGGTCAGGGCACTGGAGAAGTGGGATGTAAAGGGGACCCGGCACAGGGCCTTCTTCAGTGTGAACCCTGAGTCCTCTCTGTGTCGGGGAGGCAGGAAGAACACAACACAACACTGTCTGATGATCATAGACACTCTCTTGGGACACAGCCAAGACAAGTGTCAGCAGTTGTTCAAGGTGATTGGAAGTATTTCAAAGAAACAGCTTCCTTAGGAAAGCCCTCTAGTGGGCTGAGGAACCCTGGCTGGAAAATCTTACCTCCTAATTTCAAGCTCTGTCAACATGTGTACAACTTGGCCATGAGGATCTAGGGGACCTATTTGGCATGAGACAAATCTTTCTTAACCAAAGAAACCATTCAGTTTTCCATAAACTTAAAGTCATCTTGAAAGTTAATATTGAATATGAGGTGTTTGGAGCAAACTAATTTTTAACCTCAACTGCATGCAATAACTTGGAGTGGAACTTGCCCTTTTGAGGAAATGGAGACATCGAACCATGAAATATTACTTTTCATTACTAATATTTCTAGAGAAGTAATAATCTCAGGTTAAAAACACTCAGTGAAGTTTTGTTTTAATGCATTTAGGCCTAGACTAATGAATGCAGGTCCAGAGAGTTTAAAACTGACATTTGTGATGAGGGGCCTTATCTTTGTGCTATCAAATCAGAATGTTTGTGTGAACACATGTGCATATGTGCATGCACACACATATACATATGCATACCCATGCATACATATACAATACACACATGCATACACATATACACACATATACATAAATATACATACACAAATACTTACATATGTGCACACATACCCATGCTGTGTACATACACACACACACATATATACACACACATACACACATGTGCACACATACATGTATATATACACACATATTTGTTACACACATGTACACACACACACACTTATATGTATATGTACACTGTTAATCTTCCAGAAGGTTGAACAGAAATGGAAGGAATTTCTTTGTTACTGGCATTACTTATTCATTTAAAAAAATCTAAAACTGTGACTAACTGGCATAGTCTTTTGTGTGTGCACATGTATATGTGTGTGCTTGTGTGTGCAGTGAATGCACAGGTGTGTAGCTGGGCCCACCTGTGTATACAAATGCAGAAGTCAGGGGAGGATATGGGATGTATTTCCATATTGCTTTATTTTTGAGACAGGGTCTGTCACTGACCCTGAAGCTTATCATTTGAGCTTGGCTGGCCAGCCAGTCAGCTTCCTTGGCCCTGATGGGTCTGCAAGCACACATGGCTGTACCTGGTTTTCACATGGCTGCCAGAGGCTTCCTCAGGACCTTTGGATGTCACATTGAGAGTTCTTTCCTGCAGAGCCATCCACATCTATGCAGCCGACCTGGCGTGGGCCCAACCACAGTCTTTGTCCCCTTGCATGAATCCCTTTGGGTTATGGATTTCATTTATTAAAAAGTGCTATCTTCTGTCACTTCCCACCCCAATCCCTTGAGTGTGCATTGATTTTGTTAATTGGAACATCTCTCTCAAAGATCCCCCCCTCCATTACTCAACTAGAGTACATTTCTCTACAAACCTCTGTACGCGTCTGCTTGCATTGTGTCAGCTTTGGCTATGGCTTGTGGGTCATAGTCTTGGGCTGAGGGTTGGCGATGGCAGGAAATCTGACAGGAGCTGGGGCTCTCAGGGTGAGTCTGCTTATAGCAGGATATTCACATCCGGAAGATTGGCTGATGGGTGGCTGAAGGTCGCTCTTCTTGTGTAAAGGTTTGCAAAGCCTTGTGTCTGTCTTCACAGCTGAAACCTAAAAGTCATTCTCTCTCTCTCTCTTCCTCCCTCCCTCCCTCCATCCTCTCTCTCTCCCTCTCTCTGTGTGTCTGTCTGTCTGTCTGATTCCTCCCTTCCATCTCCCTCCCATGTTAACAGCGTGAGCCTTCTGACAAGAAGAGTCACTCACAGGAAGAGGAAGAGAACACGAAAGATTACAAGCACCACTGCACCTCGCTAGAGCATTGAGGGGCTGATAAAGTCCTTGGAAAAGCTTCTGGTGGGCAGGATAATGGCTCCAGAAGGTGTCCATTTTAATTATTAGAACTAGACATTATTATCTTTAGGGCTAGAGAGACTTTGCAGATGTGGTTGGGTTCAGGGCTTTAAGATGGGAGAACGTATGGCTTACTGTGAATTCACACATCTATAACAGAAAAAAACATGACCATGGGCTGTCAACTGAAAAAGAAGCTGCAAAGGGCAGAGTCAGCTACCTGACCTATCATCAGTTCTGAAGATGGAGGATGGAGCCACAAGACAAGCATGGAAGATGACTCTCTGGCTGGGGGAAGGCCCTCAAGTCTTTCAGCCAGCAAGGGAAAGGGACCACCATCCAGTGTGAGAAAGGAGCTCTGTTCTTTCAGAGTGCTCCAGAAAACAGCCCACCCTGAGCCTCCAGACAGGAGCAGGGCCAGATTCTGTTCATGAAACCTGGGCTGGCCTTTTGGTCTCCAGAGGTGTGAGGTAGCAATATCAGGTTTACCTTGCCAAGCTTAAGGCAGAGTAGAAGTAGAAAAGTAAAGTAGAAGCAGAGCTTGCACCAAACTAAGGTAGTGGACACTCAGTCAACCATGGCCCATTGCCCAAGTGTGGACACAGTCAACTGTGGCCCATTGTCCAAGTGTGGACACTCAGTTAACTGTAGCCCATTGTCCAAGTGTGGACACTCAGTTAACTGTAGCCCATTGTTCAAATGTTGACACAGTCAGCTGTAACCCATTGTCTAAGTGTTGACACAGTTAACTGTAGCCC
>NC_034592.1:160952027-161036835 GCF_900095145.1 Mus pahari
CTGTAGCCCATTGTCTAAGTGTTGACACAGTTAACTGTAGCCCATTGTTCAAATGTTGACACAGTAAATCATGGCTCATTGTCCAAGTGTGTCCCAAAGCTCTCATGGAGCTGATAGGTCTCATTTGCATCTTGCCTTTAAATCAGAAATGACCCACCCCACTGTGAAGAGAGAGGATGCTTGTGTTCACTCTCCTATGGAATTATGGGCTCTTGCCTATTGTGTCCCAGCAATTGTCCCCCTGGCCACCAACTTCTCTGAACCTCTGTGAGATTGACACTTGTGAAGACCACTGATGGGCAAGGCTATTCATCTTTCTACTCCTGGATGATGTCACACGATGCAGCTTCCTCTCTGTTTACCAGTGTTATCACCATGATGGGGGTCATTCTTTTACTTTAATTTTTAAAAAGGTTGATTTTTTATTTTCTATGTATGAGCATTTTTGCATATCTAGTACCCATGAAGGCTCAAAGATGGTGCTGAAATCCCTGGCATGGAGTTTCTGGATGGTTTTAAGCCACCATGTGGCTGCAGGGAACCCAACCTGGGTCCTCTGTGAAAGCAGCGAGTGTTTCAGCCCCAAGCTCACCGTTGTTGTGTTTCCATAATACCCCAGACAACAGTTGGGAGTGTTTTCACCACAAAGAGACGGCAAATGTTTATAGAGTACTGATTACTACCTGATCATTACACAATGCACACATGCATCAAAACATCACATTTCCCCATAAATATGTACAATTATATGTCAATCAAAAGTAATGCAAAACAAGAGTAGGAAAGACCTGGTAAGATAGGAGTATATAATGCCCCGTGCTACCTCACGGGACTCCCTTGCTCAGCAACCATGACTAGCTCCAAGGCCACTGTGCAGGACATGAGGTGTCAAGAATTGTGGGATTATGAAAAAGGACAGAGAACAAAGAAAGAGGGGGAATTCCTTTGATTTTTTTTTCTTTTTAAAGAGATAAACTGGGTCAAAAAATAAAAGAAATATAGCTTAAATCTGTATTGTAAGCTAATTCAGTTTTGAAGTCTTTTGAGAGACTTTACATGTTCATTGCTATAAAGCCTTGGCATGCTGAGGATAGCCCTCCACACACTGACATTTCATTAGAAGTTAATGTGCGAGGCCATGCCTTGCTTTTCTGGAAAGGAAAGGGCTGAGGATGGGAGGGAGCCCAAAACATATTGCTTTAAAACACTACCTCTGAACGCATCCACTGTGTGACATTTAAGTCAGCAACAATTAGCCACAGCAGTCAAAGGCATGCAGAAAGCCACGCGCCAAGCCTGTTGGCATGGGCGCCTTTCTGTAGCGCATGGCTTAACCCTCAAGGTTCAGAATTCTCATGTTCCCTGAATGTGCACATCCCCTCTCTTCAGTGGCTGTGTGTGCAATTTCTTCTGTGCATCTCTCCTGTCCCCTCAGACTGCCAGTCATCCTTACCCATCTCTCCTGTCTGCTAAGATTCCCCAGTCATCCTCACCCATCTCGTGTCTGCTCAGATCCCCTGTCATTTGGGACAGATACAGAAGCCTAGAATCTTGGAGGTCTGGCTTCTAGAGGCCACAACCCTGGGCCTTGGTATCTTCACTTGTGTGCTGTGCGATGGTAACTCTCTTATTTCCTCCCAACAGACTCAGGAAAATGTGTTCTCCTCCTTGCCATCATGGAATAGAGATTACCTTGTTTCTGTAGCCATGGCAACCAATTAGACAGAGCAACAGTGAGGTAGCTAGATGTATGGTAATGGCGATCGTAATGGAGGTATTTATTGATATGCCCAAACAGGAAGAGAGGAGAGGACCACCAGAGCTGCCTGTGTTCCATGAATGCTCCCCTTCCCTCTTCCCAGCTCAGGTAGTCTTGTGGTGAGCTAGAGTATACAGGATCAAGGTTAACTGATGAAAGGGGGGTCTCTAGGATGCAACCTTTATGAACATCATCATCCTTGGTGGGTTGAGACTTTACTTGGTGGGATGCAGCTTTGTGGTTCCCCACACCCACTAATGCTGTGTAGGCAAGTCCAAAAGACTCATTGGCCCCTTAAAGTGGACGTTGGTAGAGTCCTTACTTGGGTTGATCACTGTCGAGTCCGGGGTAGAGACATGTCTATTCACATCTCCACAGGCAGGAAAAGCTACAGCAGTAGGGGCACTGGAAAGCTGCGGGAGACACTGAGGTGCTGTCAGCAGGAACAGAGCAGGTACAGTTCTCACCTGGGCTTGTTTCTCTCATCAGTCTGAGAACCTGATTCTGACCCAGGCTGGTGTTTTCCATTCCCCACCTCAGAAGCAAATTAAGGGTGGGGGCAGGGTAGGGGGGAAACCAGGTCTGTATTGGCTTACAGTGTAATATGGTGGGGAAGACTGGAGCCCAACTGTAAGCTAGCTTTCTGTGTTGTGTTGTATTGTATTGTATTGTATTGTATTGTATTGTATTGTATTGTATTGTATTGTATTGTATTGCATTGTAGTCAGGAAGCAGAGGCTAGACAGGAATCAGGACCAGTCTAAATGGTGTGAAGGCCCACCTCCACTGACCCACTTCCTCTTTCTAGGCTCCACCATCTGAAGTTTCCATAGTCTCTTGAACAGCGCCACCTGCTGGAGACAGAGCCTTCAGGCACATGAACCTGTCAGGGATGGGATTCCACATCCAAACCACATAAGCTGGCCTTGCCAGCCTGCTGTCAACCTCTCAGCTCTGGCCACTCCATCCAAGGACTGCTGCTGTCTGCTAGCAGGGTAAGGAAGATTTAAGATGTCATCTGCCCCCGTCAGTGCCCTGAGCATGCAGGGCTGAGTGGTTGCTCTCAAACTGTTCCTACCCGGCAATGGAACCATTCCTTACTTACTGGTTTATTAACAAAAAACATCTCCTAACTCACTATTGTAATAATAATGATTATTGTAATTCAAGGCTGTCTTAATTATTATTTTTATCTTCTACTACCAGTGTCATTACTAATATGTGAAGGTCTATGCATCTCCATCCTGAAGTTTTGAGCCACCTGAGCCAGCCATGGGGATATTTGTACTTACTCTGTCCTGTAAGGGAGTTCTTGGGACTTAGTGTCACCAGGCTTGCAGGTGTACCCAGGTAGGTTAATGGCTCTGTCTCCTGCCACACCCTTGATCACATATCACATAGCCATGGGCAGCTTGTGAGACCCTGTGAAACAGGGGTGGGTAAGGGGCCTGTGGAGGGATTCTGTCTTTGAGTTTTGTGATTGTGGCAAACAGCACAGAACGAGAGGCGAGATGGGACATGATTGACAGGTCTCGTCCATAGGCAGCTCTTGTGCCTCTTAAGGCATCTGGGGAATGGGAATGGCGTTTGCAGAGTCTCTGCATAGACTCGAGAAAGTCGATGCCTTTCATGAAGCCTCTGTCACCATAAGGTAAGGCTAATAAAAAGTAAAATGTAGACTAGAGCTCTTGGTATCCTTCTGTCAAATTCTTTTATGCTATTGAAAATAATTCCAAAGTCAAGCATTATTAAGGAATAAGGTTCGAATTACACTCTAGTCAGGACTTAGTGGGGTCTGGAACGGGATGTCTGCAGGAGGGCAGACACGCACGCACTCAGACAGCAGTCAACTGAGGTCTGCAGCAGCCCCCAGCCTGGGCCTCCCTGTCTGGCAGGTCCAGATCACCCCTGTCCAGGTTCCTTGGCCCTGAGTGTCAACTCCAGCACTCAGGCTTGAATTCATCCTTAAAATAATCGGTTCTCCAATTCATTCAACACCACCCTAATCCACACGCGCTCTTGAGTTCTCTGGAGCTGACTATTGATGAGGTCCTCTCAAATGAATCTTGACCGTGCAGAACCCAAGGCGGACCGTCCCCCAAGTATTCTATGGTTTGCCACAGTGGGTCCTTACTCCTGTGCTTTTGCGAGCTGGACAGGGGCAGGCTGTAGGAAGAGCATGGTGGCACAGAGATCCTCCCTCAGGGAAGCCAATATCCAAGGGGCAGGAGGGGAGGACCCCTGAGCCACTTTCATTAGAGAGATGAGCAAGCATGGCAGGGGCTGACCCACAGGCCCCGTGACAGTGTCCCCAAGGAAACTTTATATTAGAAAGCAGCAGGGAATAGAACCATGGCCGGGGGGGGGGGGCATGGGGCTCCACCTGCTGTCATCAAATCAGGTACCCAGTGTGAGAAGTGCTTCAGGGTCTCCTGGTTTCTATGTCTGAGGAGAAAGAGCTTGTGCCGGGTGGCACATACCTGCAGAGGTAAGGGACAGACTGTGTGTGCTCAAGTCAGAGCTCCATAAAGCTTCCCAGGCAGTATCAGATAGAAGGTGGAGTCAAGGGGAATCCTCCACGGGTCCTCTCTGCAGACGGCAGGATGGGCCTTCGGATTTGTAGTGGGAGCTCTCAAACAACTCAGAGAGGTGTACCTGAGTGGATTAGCCCAAGTCATCCCCGAGAGCGCTGACCGGGCATAAGAGACTCACCATTATATATTAGCCTTTAAAACTTTAATAAGGTTCCTCTTAATGTGTAAAGCCAATATTTTCCTTTCTCTGTGTTGGAAAGGGTTGTGCTTTGAGGATGAGCAGGTCTGCCTGTGAGTGCTGCAGTGTCTTGTGTCTGTGGGCTCCTCAGGAGCCCCAGGCTTCTGCAGGACCAGGTCACACAGGGTTCCTGACTGGGTGGCCCACATTCCTCTTCCTACCCCAAGGCAATCTCTCCTAGTCTATTATCTCGTTAATAGCTATTTTGAACATCAGTTACCCACCATGCATTGGTACTGCAGACATGAGCAAATGGCCTACTCACTGTTCTTGGAGGAGGGCGGCTCTCATTGCGGCTGGGAGCCAGAGAGGAAGGAGTGTCCCATAGTCACACGTCGGGGACCGGGGCTGGTGGTACAAACTATCTGCCTAAGAAGCCCGGTGCTGCAGAGAGCAGAGGCTCAGGGAAACTACTTCTTGGATCTCTGTGTCCAACCAGCATAGGGAGGAAGGGGTTGAAGACTCCTGTGGGAGGAGCGGTCTGGGAAGTCCATAATAGTGCTTAGTCTCTCAGGACACAAGGACTGTGATGTCACTGCTCTGGTCCTTCTCAAAAAAAATAACCTCAGACATAGGCTGGCCAAAAGGGACCATATCTGAGTCTGTATCCAGGATACTGTCATGGAGCACCAGGCTGAGGGAGGGTCTCAAGGAGGCTGCTTGCAGAAGAGGGGAGATGCCCAAAGAACCTCCTCCAGATTGCCTTCCAGGATGGCTCCCAGGACCATCCACAACCTTAGGCCCCTTGCATGGAAGAAGCCAGCAAGTAGCCAGGTTGTCCCTTAGTGACCACTGCCTTGACTGTGCCTAGCTGATGGGTGTGTGCCTTATGTGGATTTCCTTATTTAACCTGCTAGACATGCGGGATGTTCAAGGTGTGCGCGGCTGTCCACGTCTGACCAGGTCAACATGTTCATGCAATGCTTTCCAGGCAGGAGGGTCACATGCCAGGCTGTGCAGGAACATCTGGTGGAGAGACCTTTGGGTGTGGCTATAACTAGCCGATCTAGAGGCCCTCTCGACAGTGATGTGAAGCATCCTGCAGAGCCCACTTACCGGAGGAGAGACAGAGTCTGGTCCTTCAGGCGTCTGCAGCAGCCTTCAGCTGAGCTGATGTTGGAAGGAGTTGAATTCCTGATGAGGTGAGTCCTGCTGATAAGTCCCACTGTGGAAATCAGGGCCATGCTGTGTGTTCCACTCCTGAGAGATAACATCCTCCCTCCTGCGATAGGTGAGGAGGATTCCAAGGATGTTCCTTCCTCAACTTCAACATCCTCCTCCCGAGGAGGGCTTCTTGCAGCCACGAAGTGTGCTCCCCACAGAGTGTCACCCCACGGCATCCACGCAGGCCCTGCTTCCTCAAGGCTCTGCAGGTTAGCTTTTGGAGTTGGATGTGTGCTAGCACCATTTGCTGCTGTCCTGCGCCTGTGTGGGGTGTGGAGCTTGTGGGAGGGGAGGGGAGGCACAGAGCTAAAGTCATGGCTAGCAATGGCTACCTGCCCAGGCTGCTGGTCAAATTCTCCTAGCAGAGTCAAATCACAAATTTCCTTAAAGATTCACTCTGTAACCCACTTCCTGCATCTCAGGGAGGGCTTTAAGTGAGATTAGAGAGGTGAAGTCTGGAATCACTTTGATGTTTGTCTGTCTGTCTGTCTGTCTCTGCCTCTCTTCTCTGTCTCTCTTTCTCTCCTCTCTGTCCATCTTTTTCTGCATCTTTCTGTGTCTCTAAATATCTCTTCCCCTCTCTGTCATCCCTGGCCTCCACTCTCTCCTTCCATCTGTCCTCTCTCAGTCTGTTTTTCTGTCCATTTTCTTCTATCTCTCGGTGAATCTGAATATTCCTTTTCCCCTCTCTGCCGTCCATCCTCCAACTTCAAGCCCTTGGTTCTTGTAGCAAATGGGAGCAGCCACCTTGGCTCAGAGCTAGTTCCCTTAAGGGAAACGTGGATGCCCTGTGTCCATCTCATAGAAACTACCTGAGTGGGAGGTGGCACCCAGACAGGACACTGCCCTGCTGCCCCGTAGTGACTGTCACTGAGCAAGATGCATACAAGTGGAGCCTGTGACCTGGGAGAGACCGCAAGTCCAGTGTGAAGAGCTCGTGTGTAAGCATTCATGGTTGCCTAGTCACCGAGTTGCAGAGCTGGGACTGGAACCAGACTGAGGTTTACTGCTCCTTCCCTGATCTTGTCAGATCACCAGGCTGTGCTGAGGAGGGGGATTCTGAGGAACCTGTGGATGCCCCTCCTTCCCGTGTCTATTAGGTGTGTCTCTTCTATCAACACCAGGCAGGACATCCTGAGACATCCTCTGCTTCCTAGATGCCTCCTAAGACAGTCTGGCTCATTTCCACTGTTGGGGGACAGATGTGCCTGGCATGTACCATACCCCCAATCCCCAGACAATCATGCTGGTAAGAAGGGATCCCCTTTGACTCTACCAGCCACCCCACCAGAAACAGGGATTGCGGATCTTCAGAGTTGGAAAACTGCCCGCCTCATCCACTTTTGTTGGATTCTTTTTCTCCTAGCATTTCTTATCTTTTTTATCTGCTCACATGGCAAGATTCCCCTCTAATTTCCTACTGATTACAGCCATGCTCCATGTGAAAGCCAGATCCATGGTCACTATGAAGCTGGCAGGAGCTCCTGGTGACAGGCTGGGCTCTGTCTGCTGTCCCTGTGGGCTGTAGCGTCAGTCCTTCAGCAGCCATGTTCATTGGGACAATTTTATCAAGATTTCCTTTCCCTGCTTTATTGCTTCCTTCCTTGGTTACTTTATTAAAATTTAAAGTTCCTTATTAAAGTTACCTTTTCCATGTGACAACGGTAAGCTTTTATAACTTCAGCCACAAAGCCTCCGTGAGTCTTTGTAGAGGACTCTCTAGGGTGCAGGGCAGGGCAGCGGGGGAGTCGCTCACTCTTTAATGTTTCTTTACAGCTTCAATTATTTAGAACCATCATAAGCTACCTTAGTGAGTGACTTTAACCCATAAAGGAAGATTTCTGGTTCTTAGAGTTACTTTTTCTCATAATCTTTATATATATATATATATATATATATATATATATATATATATATATATATATATATATTCTGAATTATATATACATATATATGTATATATAATTCAGAATATTTAAAATATATAGTTCAGAATATATATTATAATTACAAATATACACAAATATACACAATTCAGAATTCATATATAATTCCAAATATACATATATATAATTTAATATAATTCAGAATATATATATATATATAGTGTGTGTGTGTGTGTGTGTGTGTGTGTGTATTTTCCAAACAGGCAATACTTTCCAAACAGGCAATACTTTTCAGGGTGCAGGGATATAGCACATCTTTTACAAACTAAATTTTAAGAAATATGTGTTGAAAAGCAATGGTTCACAGCAATGTCCTCCAGTCCAGGCAGTGAGCATCTAAGTTGAAGGTCTAGGATACAGTGTTCCAGAGATCTTTAAGGCTGTCTGATCTACCTGTGTCTCTAGGTCTGGTGAGCTTTACTAGATCACCCACTGAAGGCCAGGCTAAGCTGATGGTGCAGGTTATCAACACAAGAGACTCTCACTCACCTCCAGTGACGAGTTCCTGTTTAGCCATTGCCGCTAGTTATGTGGAAGGATGATTTATAAATCCTAGGTGGGATTTTTGGTTCCGTAGATAGTTACTGTCCTTCTGAAATGGCAGGCAGAGGAGGAGGAGGAGGAGGGCTTACAGAAGGCAGGTAAGCCCGTGGGCTGAGCATGGAAGCAGGACTGAAGAGCGACCCCTATGGGAGCACTGTGCTCCCTGCAGTCACAGATTTCCTGTGCCCGTTCTAGCCCAGCCTCTCTGTTCCCCACTTTTTCTTTCTAGTCTGCTCTGGGAAATTCTGGATTCCTTGTCTTCTAAATCAAAGGAACCCTCGAGGTTACAAGAGCCCAAGCACGACATGTCTTCTCTCTCACCCCCCCCCCCCAGCTCATATCAGATGTGGGTTTCTCAGATAAGAATATAAAATTAATGTGTGCAGGCTTCAGTCCTTGGGGAACGCTGGAGCAATCAGCAAATGTCAAAATGTTTTCTCCAAAGTTCTAAATGAGTGAAAAAGGAAACAATGTAATTTCCCCAGGGAGTCACTGGGCGTCCATTTTCTCTAACGTGATCAGTCTGTTTGTTTTTCCCCCAGAGTGAATCCATTGGGGACTATGTGTTGTTGCAGGTCTCCGGAGCTTAGAGGAAAATGTTGTTACATTAGTTTAACAAGAGGGAGCCCAAGTCCTGGCTTCCTAGGGTGGCCCAGAAGACTGTAGGCAGATTCCTTAGCTGTGCTTCCAGAACTGACTCATCACTGGGCAAAGTGGGCCAGCAACACATCCAGACTCGGGCTCCTTCTCTGGGCAGCACCGGTTAACCCCCAGCATTGAGTGTGACCAGAACTCCTTATTGGAATTACACAAGCCATTACCCTGCTCGCTGCATTAGCTCTGCCCTCCAGCACTCTTGACTGTGTGTCGTGGGAATGAAGTGCTTCATCAATTGGAACCCAAGCCTCTGGATCTTAATTAGAGATGTGCCAACGTCCCTGAGTGTAATGGAGGAGGCTGGCAGACAGCTCTCTCCACCCCTCTCGCACTTAATGACTTCATTACTGATTACTGTCCAGAGCGACATAGAAGAAATTCACTGTGTTCCACCGGGAAGCAGGAAGTGGAAAAACCGATCCCTGGACAGGGCAGGTTCCCAGGGAGCACTTTTCTGCAAAGTGGGGGGAGCCAGGGTGTGAGCAGTCTTCCACAGACCCCTTTTGCCCACAGTCCAATCTGCAGCCTGGCCCTGCAGGTCCAGGAAGGGCTGGACCTGAGCTGGGAGCAGGGATGATCATTCATGGGCTAGCTCCCGCCCACAATACGTTCTTAATAATCTGTCCTGGCGTTATCTGTAGTCACCCTGCAGTTCTGTAAAGAGGCAACTGTTAACTCTCTCTCCTGCTCCCCAATTGGCAAGACAGAAAAATAATAGGGGTAGAACCCAGAGTATTCATCGAAGCTTGTTGGCCCTGATTGAGCCATAGGAGCACGCAGAGAGCCTCAGATCTCTGTGCTACTGTAGACTGTAGTCAACTCAGAGTCGCCCAACTCACACCTCTCCCGCCAGCCAACAGACCTCTCCCCACACGTTTCTTAACTGTCCCTAATAATTCTTCAACCGACTTGAGACACAGGCTCTCAATGTTATTGGGTATGTCTTGTCAGCTGGAGAACCAGTTGATGTGTTCACACAGAAATTCTAACAGCTTTGTTCTCCTTTATGCTGTAGGAGGTAGGAAATACTTGGCATTGTGAATCCACTGGCTCAGAATCTCACAGTCTAGGCAACAGCTTGTGCACAGAGTCTCAGTCCTGGGAGGAAACTTTGTTCACAAGACTTAGTGGGAGGAGTAAAGAGCCCCGAGTCCCAGGACAGGTTCTCAGTCTCAAAGGCCACATCTGTGTTGAAGGAATACAGTAGAGACTGGTCAGAACAAACAGATTGTGGAGAGTTGGAGTGTTGCAGATCCAGAGCCAAACTATCCTGGATTATCTTTTCTCCCTTTAAAAGCCACTCCTTGCCCACACTTTTTTGTTTGACCTAATGCCCCTTTGACTATCAGGTAAAACCACTGGAATGTATTAACAGACTGCAGGGTCCCACGAACCAAAAGCCCAGAGCATCATCAGACAGCAACACCGTATCTACAACCTCCAGCAGAACATTCTTAGTTGTGCTGTGCTGCCTGCCCCGAGTTCCCACCAATGGATTCCTTAAAGATCTGTCCGTCTTTTGTTCTGCAACCGAAGTTCATGACGCTGATTCCACATTGGGACATTTTACTTGGGATAACCCGAATCCTCATTCTTGGGCCGAGGGAACTCACACTCTGTTTAGAATGAACTCTCGTCTTCCCTTTGCGGTGAGGCTGCAGTTTGCACTGACAGAAGAGAGATCCTAAAAGAATCTCAGCTGGGAAATAAATGGTCCATTATGGTTTGTGTGCACGTGCATGCGTGTGTGCTTGCTTACGTATTTATTTATTTATTTATTTATTAATTATGGCGCTGGGATGGAACCCGGGACCTCACACCTTCTTGGCATGTGCTCCCTGGCCAAGCTTCACTTTTTAACCCTTGCTTTACTGTTTACTTTGACCCAAGGTCTCCCTAAGTTGCTCAGGGTATCCTCGAATTCACTCTATAACCCAGGTCTTCTCAAAAGAGGGATCCTCCTGCCTCAGCCTCCCTGGTAGTTGGGATAATAGGCACGTGGCTCCAGTCTCTTGATTTGGATAGTGTACCCGCCCCTGTGCTACTGGTGTATGTGTGTGTGTGTGTGTGTGTGTGTGTGTGTGTGTGTGTGTGTATGTAATCTTTAGGAAACCAGCCCTAGTGAGAGGATGCTGAGTGTACTGGTCACTCTCCCCACAACTGTGACAAGACTCCTGGCTTAATGACTGAAGAGCAGGTGCTCTTGATTGGGCTCCTGGCTCCATGGTTGCTGGACCCCATGTGCTTGGACAGGACATCATGGCAGCGGGATCATGGGAGGCAGAGGAAGAAGATCCCATCTAACCTTCAAAGACCTGTCCCATAGCTTCCATCCTGAGACTAGACCCTGACTCCAAAAGTTTCCACTTCCTGCCATAGCGCTGCATGCTGGGGACAGAGCCTTGGACATAGGAGCCTGTGTGAGACTCTGGGTTCTTGGGAAACTGCCCCCGAGCAAGTGCTGGGGCCTTTAGCCTCTTTGTTCTCTTAGCTTCTTCTCTCCCTTGAGGAGAGCTTTCCTCCGTCATGGACTGCTTTCTATGTCAACTTGCCTCACCACAAGCTCAAAACCAACACAGGGGATGGCCTGCAGATGGGAAGCTCTGAAACTGGAAGCCACAGTAAACTCTCCCTCTTTGTAAGTTTTTTTTGCTTGGGTGGTTTGTCACAACAATGGGGAGCTCACTAAAAAGCTTTCGTTTTGTGGTTTCCAGCTATCCGTGGGCTGTGGGAAGGTGCTTGTGGACCTAAAGGGTCCTGGATGAACTGAGGCTGTGAGGGGTCCTTTTGTGTGCTCACACACCCAGGCTCCCATCTGGGAAGGAAGCCAAGCGCTTTCTAAGCAAGGATGTTCCAGGACCTGTGTATGGGTGATGAGTGGACGGGAGGGGCTGTGGTGAGAAGGGGGGGGGGGGGGCGGGGGGGGAGATGGCCTTGGAGCACAGCAGGCCACTGGCGGCCTGTTCCAGCCATGCCAGTCAGTCTCCCAGTCTCCACTGTCACCAAGGTTATTTATTGAGCGGCTGCTTGCTCTTAGCCTCGGTTGTAACAAATCCACGTAGACATTACTTACCACTTCTCTTCCAGAGAGCTTAGCCCAAGACAACAGGGTCGGGGATATTTATAAGCAAGTGTATCTATTAAATAAACACCCGCAGCGGCTAAGCTGTTGCGGGAGTGAATCCTCTCTGCCTTTATTCTTCAGCTTCGGCTGTGCCCCGCCTGCCGTTTGAACACACTCTTAGTGATCCAGGTGGTGATGCCACTCCACACTGCTGTGCCTTCCTGGCCCCTAGTGCTCCCTGGGGCTCAAGTGCACAAAACAGTGATTTAAGCATTGCTCTCAGCTGGCTGATTGCACCCTTGTCCCTCTTCTGACAGGACACCTGTCAACATAGGGGTACACTTGGGTTATGACACCCGGTGGGAGCTACTGGCATCCATGGAGGAGGCTGGGGGATGCCTCTGCTCATTCTACAGTATGTCACAAAGCAACCCTATCTAGACCCTTCTTTCCCCGTGTCAGTCATTCTGTGGTAGACAAACATTGCTGAGAGCAGAGCTGTGGGCACCAGGCTGTGCCAGGACTGAGAACTGCCCACCCTATACCAGAAGCATAATGTCCTGGGCTAAGGGGCTCCCCACCTCAGCTGGCAGAAGATCCCTGCCGTTCCTCTTTGCTGAATCTTGGTGAGGACGGAGGAAGGAGTGCCCACTGGTGGTCTTGGAGCATCTGAGCACTTCCGGCTGCTGTCACTGCTGTGTGTCTCTGTGTGTGCTACAGTCTCCCCCCTCCCCCCTCATGTCCTCACCGGCTCACAGCCCTTCCCACTGCCTCCATCTATATGGAAGCTTCTCTCTGTCTGTCTTGGAAGATGTCCATCGGCATCCAGGGTGACTTGGCTTTGGTTGCCAGTGTCTGAAACTTCCGAGTCTGTTGTTGGCTCTCCTCAGTTGCCCTCTGAGCTAGGAAGTTGCCAGATTCTCTGGGGCTTCTCTCACCTATGTCTGTCTGTCCACCATCCCAGGCTGGGTGCAGGTCTGTCTGGCATTGGCTGAGACTCAGGATGTGGAAGCTGCCACTTGTCTGCTCTGTGGATATGGCCTGCTTTGTCTCTCCATTCTCCACAAAGCCTGACTCAGGCATTGAGGAAGGGTTCATCTTTCCTCGGACTGTGCCCTGGAAAAGGTTCCAGTGGAGAAAGGACCCTTCCTCCGTTCTCCCAAATCCATCCCTGACTAACATCTAAAGAACATCTTATTGAGAGAACCTCCTTTTAGGGACCCTTGGGAGACTAAGAGTCACATATTTGGAATGAACTTGGGGAGCAGAACAAACACTCAAAATCTAACCAAAGGCTTAAGGAGGTTGAGGTGGAAGGTACAAACACTTGCCATGAAGGAGCAGGGACCTGAGTTTAAATCTCCAGAGCCCACTATAAGTTGAACCCACAGCTCAAGCTTCTGTGACCCCTACACTCCTATAGGATATACAAGGTGGAGATGGGGAGCCTGCAGCTCACAGGGCAGCTCAGCTAGCCTGCTGTCCACAGCAAATCAACAACAAGGAGATCATACTTCAAAGTAGAAGGTGAAGATCACTGCCTATGTCATCCTCTGACCTCCACACAGGACCTGGCACTCCTGTGCTTGCCTGTGTACATGCACTCCTATGATTGTGCATGTGCACACACTCCTGTGCTCACGTATGTACCCACATACCCTGTGTTTATGTGTGTATACATACTCCTCTGTTCATGTGTATACCCACACACCCCAGTGCTCGCCTGTGTACATGTGTACACACATACCCAGTGCTTATGTGTACACACACACACACACCTCAGTGCTTATCTACACCCCAGAATTTACATGTGTACACACACACACTCCTGTGCTTATGTGTACCCACACCCCCAGAGCTTACATTTGTACACACACTGTGCTTACCCATGTATACATATTCCTGTGATTATGTGTGTACATACACTCCTGTGTTCATGTATGTACACACGCCAGTGCTTACATGCACATGTCCTCCTTACCCCACGATGAGAAGGCTACATTCCGGCAGAGGCTTTGCAGCCTATGATCTTCTACACATCATGGCCTAGGGTGCTTTGTGTCCTGTATTCTACTGAGTCTATATGGAGGAGGCTGAGTACAGTGAGGCTGGCTATAGTTCCTGCAGGGGCAGCTGCTCCCCTTGACCTCTCCCTCCAACCTATTGGCTTTACCTAAACAAAAGGGCACCTTCCCTTTCACTCTCCTACTTTACCTGGTCTGGCTCCTCTGTAAGCCTGTCCCCTGTCCCATCTGACCTACTTCCTATCTTCTGAGGTCTCTGAGGTGCCCCTGTTCTGCCCCTGTTCTTTATTCATCTGTGTATCTCAGGGCTTAGCCAGTGGTCTGGCATACAGTAGGTGCTCAATAGATGCCTACGAGGTCCTCAGGGGAGTCTGATTAGATTAAAGGTTCTCATCTGGCCCTGTGAATGGGGGGGAGGATAGTAGAAAGTGAGGGGGAGTCCCAAGGGAAGCCTAGGATGTGGGCACCGTAGTCTCTTTAGAAGGTTGTCTTAGTCCTGGCATGGTTTCTCACAGTGAGTGTGGCACCCACAAGATCAGAGGTTCCCTTTAGATTTTGTTTATGGCACAGGTCTCAGTTATTTTTGAAGTCATACTAAGGTATCTCTGAAGGACTGTGGATGACAAATGGGTAGTCTTGGGGACATTATCAACTCAGCAGTGTGGCCTTCAATCTGGGTCTTGGGTGAGTACTGGCTATGTGCGAGGGACTTTGGGGATCCCAAAGTCCCCAAAGAAGTCCCCGAGAAGCAGGATACCGCTGACTGATGACAAGAAAATGCATGGCAGCCATATGTCACAATCTGGAAACCAGTGAAGGACAAGAGCTGGGGCAGAAAGGACATCCAGTTCCTTCCTGGCTTCTCCCTGTGTGTGAAAAAAGACACTTGCCATTTCTGTGGCAAGCCACTCCCCAGCAAGCTGCCCTTGGTTCTCAGCTCCGGTAAGAAACTGTGATATTCCCATCTGTCCCTGTACAGCCTGCCTCTCCTGCCCATGTATCTGCCGGCAGCTGTAGAAGCAGATGAAACACTCCTCAATTAATCCATCCTGCCATGCACTCCTGCTCAGTAAGGCAATGTCTCTTCTGGTATCCACGGATTACAGAGAGCTTCACCCCTCCTGGAAGGAGGTGCAGAGAGTGGAGCTGAGGGAAGGTTAGGTCTTGATGTAGGATCGGTTAGAGGAGCTGGGTCCCCTGGAGCTGACTCTCTGGTGATCTCCGAAGACTGCAAACTGTTTAAGGCCCATGTTAGGTAAGTGAGGATTGGTAAACTCTTGGAATTCCAGGGGTCTAAGCAAATGGAGTGCCACTGCCTGGGCTTGCATGAGGGTTCCCAGGGAGCCTGGTTTCATAGCACCTGACAGCCAAGCAGAACTTAGGCAGGACCGACAGCACCAGGCCATGAATTATTCCTGCATAATGATGCCTCCCGACTAAGACAAAAGCTGTCCTGACTTCATTACTCGGCTGCCTTATTTATTCTAAGACTGCTCAGCAGAAAGCACGGGAAAACATCCGCCCTTTGCAGGATCCCTCCACCATACAAAATGGCCTGCATCTAATCCCAGAGCTCACAAATCAATTATCCCTAGCTGTGAAAACTCCTGGAGGTCACTGTGGACGGGCTGAAAGGGAGACCTGATTTGTCTGTCTTCGGTTCATTAGCTCAGCGCGTCCGCACCTTCACTGTACCCTTGCTGGAGGGGCTTCAGCCGTTTCCCGAGGAATGGCTATTTCTGATTTCCCTGAGGTCTAAGGACAGCTGAGAAGAGGCAGAAGCTGGCTGGTTAAGGACACGTCCTCTAGGTCATTATGGAGTCATTGCAAGAGGACAGTCTGGAGCCTGTGGAGCCCAGGAAACCACAAGGAGCTTCACTTACAGGCAAGTACCCGAACCTGTGCCTCTGACACACCAGACCCAGCCTACCCCTCTGAGGTGTGAGCTATGCTATGGTGGCCTCTGCATAGTTCCTGTGTGTGCAGGGGGAGATGCAGACACTTTTCTAGACTCTGTCAAAAAGGAAATTCAGTATCTCCTGGGATGAGCTTTGGGAAGGATGGTGAATATTGTCTAGGTTTCTTAAGACATGCAACACAAGCCTTGGGGGAGCAGGAGCTCTCAAAGACTGGTCATGTCCCCAACCCTGCTTTCCCTGACAGCAGATGACTGGGCCATGTCCTGAACTTCTCTGGTTCCCAGTCTTTCCTCTGTAAATGGGCTGCAGGAAGGATCCTAAAACATCACACACCAGAGACTCAGTGCAAGGTACAGCACACTTGTAGGACTTGGGGGTATTGCTTTTCATAGGGCACTGGGCTGAGAGATCAGATGGAAATCTGGGTGAAGAATAAAAGTACTAATAATTGGGATCTGTCTTTATTGAAAGGGCCTGTACACCGGACACTCAGGTTTCTCCAGCAGTGTGCCATGCCAGACAATAGTCACTTGATGTATCTGGGGTTTGCACAATTGGATGGTATGTCATGAGTGACCATTTAAACAAGATCTCTGTGTGTGACCCTTGTCAGACACACATGCACATACACATACACACACACACACACACACACACACACACACACACACACACACAGAGAGAGAGAGAGAGACAGACAGACAGACAGACAGACAGACACAGAGAGAGACAGAGAGAGACAGAGAGGCAGAGAGACAGAGAGACAGAGAGATGGACAGATGAGACAGGGAGGTGGGAGACAGAGAGACAGACAGAGACAGAGACAGACACAGAGGTAGTAGAGAGACAGAGAGACAGACAGAAAAACACACACACACACACACACACACTCATTAGAAACTTGTTCTACCCTCTCTCACAGAAGGCCTGGGGAGTAAAGAGTTAATAGTCTCACCAACACTTTATAGCCACATGGCATTGAGACCTTAACATAATGGATAAACTCAGAGGTTTGTTAGAATCACCATGGTGCCAGAATCCAGGACACTGGGTTTGATGACAACTTCCCCAGGGAAAAGAGTTTTCTTAGAGACAGAGATCCGGTGCCCGCAAAGGAATGCCTGGTGATGACATGCGGAGTCAGAAGGAAGACGATCACAATAATTTTTATTCTCAAAAACCCCAGCTTAGCTGCCCATATCCATAAAATCATCACTGGGGAGAGCAAGGCAGGGGAATCTTGAGCTCCAGACTCTGTCTGAAAAAGCAAAAGCAGACAAACAACCAGAAAACACAGGTTACCTGAGAGTACAACAGTGAGGGTTTAAGCTGATCCTGGTAAAACCCAGGATTTGTGGGGCTGCTCCAAAGGGCCTTGCAGAAGTCAGCTCCTTCAGAGCTGCCAACGTGCTTGCTCCACTTTCAAAGCTAAGGCTCAAATTCCAGGAATACGGCATTGCAGTGACCTAGATAATGCAGGCCCTGATGACTGCAAAACAGTCCCAAGAGGCAGAGAACACTGGGATGACGGCGAACTGGGTACCAGGATGCAGAGCAAACATCTGCCCTGACTGCGGAGGAAGCTAGATACAGGTACTTCAGAAGAATTAGTCCCAGACAAATGAATGGTGGGCCTGGAAGGGGTGGAAATTCAGGACAATGGTTTCCATATTTCCAGATGATTTTTTTTCCAGAAGAGATGAAGTTTGGCCGTGACCTTGATTGATGGAGATTGGGTTTGTCTGTTTAGAAATGGGAACAAGATGAAGGACATTACACAGAGGAGAGCTAGGATGCAACAGCCTTCATTGAGATGCTGTCTCCCCTGGAGGAAGACCTTAGGGCCCTTCCCAGCGTAGAGGAGGTGAGTTGTAATTATCATGGCAATTGTCAGGTGCTTCTGAAAGGCTTCAAGATACTTGAAACCCAGCCAAGTAGGACTGATATTTCTCCTTCCAAATTGCATCCATAGCACAGAGCTCTCCAGCCCTCCTTCACGCAAAGTTTAACATCCCTTAGCTCTGGTGTGGATTATCCCAGCAACAATGCTGTGGGTCCTGTACAATATTTGCCTCTGGGTGCCCCTGTAGAAGTTGCTAAAAATAGGGACCTCTGGAGAGAAATATACGAGGGAGGATGAGAACTGCTGGTGACCTTGGAGCTACGAGGGCACTGTTGCCTTCCTGCCGTGCGGGGAGGCAGTCCGGGTCCCCTAGATTCTAAGTTTTGCCCCATTAAACTGCCGTTGACTTCCTTACTAAAACACAGTTGACCCGAAGTATGAACCTCACATGCCCTGGGAGGTATGGACAGCTTTTATTCCCCTGGGAAAGTTGAGGCTTGGGTGACTGCCACTACTGGTGTGGTACAGCCAGTGCATGGGTCAGCCCCTCAGCTCTTCTTATGCCAGGTGTCTCTTACCCTGGACACACCCATTCCTGGTTCTACTCTGTTCTTGTTGGGGGAAATTCAAGTGCCCAGATTTAGGAAAAGAAGAAATGAAAATAAACGTTCCATTTGTCAGAAAGAAAAGCTTCTCCCTTATCAAAAGGTTTTGCTCTGTGTTTCCTTAAACAGGAGTATGTCAGCCTTGTCCTTTATCCCTCCAGTACAGAGACAAGTCTGAGGACCTGGGTCTCACCCCTCAGTGAAGGTCTTCCCACCTGAGCAAGCCCCTTCTGGTATTCCCATTCCAGGCACACATGTAGCCCATCTGCCTGTCATACAAACACCGATAGCCAACCCAAATGTGAGACCCTGCCTCCCAATCTCTCAGCAATTAGACGAAGGTGTTCTTGAGAGTTTGTTGTAAACTGGGGCCCTGACCTGAAGGGTGGGTCTCTCTGGCTGCCACACAGTCAATGCCCCTTAAACAAACACCCACCGGTGTCCTTGCACACACACATGTGCACACACACTCATCAGACTGCCCTCCTAGTTAGCCTGAGTAAATCTGAATTCTTCAGGAAGGACACGGAAGGGCAGAAGGCTCATTGTCACATCAACACACATCCTCCTGGCTCTCTCTGGGTGGCTCTGTGAGGATCCATCTCTGTTTAACCCGAGGCAGTATTTATCAGGGAATAAATACTGTGATTGGCTTATTATCTTCCCAGGGAAGACATTTTGGTTATCGTAGCTGGGAGGGGCTACTGCTGGCCCTGAGGGAGGAGGAGCCAGGCAGTGCTTCTCAACCTTCCACAGAGCCCAGAGGCCTCAGGACTGACAGCAACCCAAATGTCAGGAGTGCCAAGGCTGAGACTCTGGCATGGAGGGGTCGGTCGGCCAGGAAGAGCAAATTAGAAAGCACAGCAGTAAGCAGCCAGTAACGGAGTTACCCCACAGCCATGCAGGCGCAGGACACCTGATCGCGTGATGGTCTCACCCTGGTAGAGTTATGGAGGAGAACAACTTGGTCTTCTGGGAGAAGCTCTCCCTCTGTGTCTGGTGCTATTAATAGTTCCCCACTGGTGACATCACCCATATCCCCAGAGAAACATGAAGTTTCAATTACTGGAATTCAAAAGAATCTCACAAGCCTGGACAGATAGATGGAGATATTAGGCTGGAGAGGACAGAAGGTGTTAGGCAGGGATATGGGGAGGGGCTTTAATTCAACACTGGGTAGTGTTTGAATAAGATGATGGAATTCATCGCTGGAGGAAGTGGGAGCCTTCTTTGGCTTGTGACCATAGTAAATACAATTTGCTACTAAAGGCACCTGATACATTTAGCTAGATATTGGAAGGGGTAGAAGAAAGATCTGTTGAGATAAAGGTTTGGACAGCTTGTCGCATGCAAACCTGTCACATGCTACACAGTGTTACACAAGTCAGGAAGAGCTGAGGAAGATTCTCAAACCTCTTAAACAGTGTTTTCTTCTCCATTTCTGCATCAGAAATATGGAGCACAGCCATTCTCATTAACGCAGATTTTAATGGGAGATATTCGTCTGCATTGCTCCGTGGTTTCTGCTTGCATGGGGCTGCCATTTACAACAAGTGTAATAGCATCTTTGAGCTTTTTAATTAAAAATTAATTAGGAGATTTAAGCACAAACTCATTGGGGGTTACTGTACAATAACATGTTTACAAAATTAGGTCTGGGCTTTTTGTTCCAGCTAAGTGTTTCAATCAATTCTGTGTCTATTAAATGTAATTACGTATGATGCTTTCTTAGAACGATAAGGCAGCCTTTAAAAGCAGCTGGGAGACTTCTACACATTCCAGTCTGGAATTAGGGTGACTATTAAGAGGCAAATGGAGGCAACTGTAGCTGGTGGATCCAGGATGGCATGGGGGACAAGCTTGTTACAAAGTTTCTGTTGGTGCTATCCGGCTGCCTTTCCAGGGTCTTGCCTGTTGCTTCTCATTCTGTCAGGAGTTTCCCATGCTGAATGGAAGAAGAAATGGAACACATCTGATTTCCTCCCTACATTGATTTGTCAGAGTTTTATCACATCAACAGAGCACAAAACCAGGACAACGCCATTATCCTTTTATTTAATTTTTTATTTTTGAGTCATGTTCTTGCTAAGTTGTCCATGCTGACTTCTGTAGCCCCAGCTGGGCTTCAGCTCATTCTGTAGCCCAAGCTGACATTAAAATTGAGATCCTTCTGCCTCAACCGTCTGGAGAGGCAGTATTGTGGGTCTGTGTCGCCAGACCTGATTAATAATGAAATTTCCATCCAGACCTAAACTACCTCATCGCACTTCAAAGTGTCAAAAGGAGAGAAAGGATCAGAATTTTTCTTTTAAAAAGGAGACTTTAGTCAGAGTTCAGAGGCTTCCATGGTGTGATGGTTTGAATATGCTTGGCTCAGGGAGTGGCACTATTTGAAGGTGTGGCCTTGTTGGAGTAGGTGTGTCATTGTGGGTGTGGGCTATAAGACTCTGGTTTTAGCTTCCTGGAGGCTAGTATTCTGCTAGAAGCCTCCAGATGAAGATGTAGAACTCTCAGTGCCTCCTGCATCATGCCTGTCTAGATGATGCCATGCTCCCGCCTTGATGATAATGGACTGAACCTCTGAACCTGTAAGTCAGCCCCAATGAAATGTTGTCCTTATAAGAGTTTGCCTTGGTCATGGTGTCTGTACACAGAAGTAAAACTCTAAGACACATGGTGACCTTTCAACATCCAGGCACAGAGTGGTACTGTGAATGACACTTTTGAACCATTGTCCGAGGTGATGTCAGAAAGGGTCAGGGAGGTCTGCCTTTGTTAGTACCAGATGGGCTAGGAATTGGGGTGTTTCTGGCACTGCTGACAAGCAGGGGTCTGTGCTTTGCCTTTGACTCAGGGGCATAGCTCACTCAGGTACCTCACAGGGCTGCAGCTTCACATCCCTGCCAATTGTCCCTCCGACCCTGAGCAGGCACTGCCTGATGCTGCGTAGGACAGAGCTACCTTGATGATGTCCTCCTCCTGAGTGTGGGGCTGAGACTTCACAGGCCAGTTCTTTTCTCTTCGCCCAGCTAAGTACCCTGGGCAACTGCTGCTTCTGCCTCTGTCTAATTATGCTCTGTGTACGACGAGTCAATAAAACCCACATCTGGCTCTCAGCGAGCAGAAGGCTGCATCTGCCTTCCAAATTCATAGGGCTGAACTCCTAAATCACAGGCCAGGAAAGTCTATGTGACAGGGCAGGAAGGCACAAACCAACTCTCAGAGTAACTGACACCCAGCTCATCTCAGTGCAAGGGAGATAAAGCTTGCCTTTCTCTCTGCTTTGTTCTGGCAATCAGAAGTGGAGCGGGGTTCTTTGAAAACCTACACATAGCCCCTTGCATGGCACGCACTGAGGGTCCTTTGGACCCTCTTGGGGCAAGCCAGGAGTCATTGCTGCAGCCTTGGATCTGCAGGTCTAAGCCCCAAAGCTGACAGACAACGTCAGACTACTCTGACCACAGACCGTCCCTGTGTCCTCTCTGCCCTTCTGAAATATTTGAAGGTGAGGCAGAGTCCAGCACAACACAGAGGGTTTCAGGGAATACCTGTATTTCTTTCTTTTTTCTTTTTCTTTTTTCTCTTTGATACCTTTATTTCTGAAAGAAGAACAAACCTCATGTCACAGAGTCTGACATTTAGGGACTGGTCCTATCTTCCCAACCACTATCGACCCGAATCTGTAGGGAATGGAAATCCAGAACCACCTTTTTCTCCCTTAAGTTGATTTTCTGGGGATATTTTATTACAGCGATAAGGAAGTGGGTTATAAAGTTTCTCTCTGCAGCTGCCAGTGTGGTCCTGTCTGAGCAGGCTTCTTTGTGTATCTCAGTACTGTGACTGGGTCACACAGTGTCCTCTCTCATGTCTGGGTTACACGCCATTTTTCCCATGAGCACCGGCATGCAGAGGGCCTGGGTGTGAATTCTGCCTCAGTCCCATAAGGACTGGATCTGGGGCTCTGTGCAGCAGACATTTTCTTTGGCCATGATGTTGTCCCAGTAACTTTAGCTCAGAGCAGGTCATGGGTTTGTTTATACTTATTTTGCTTATTTTAAAATTTCATTTACTTATGTATGTGGAGGGTGGGGTATGGACAGGGGCTAAGGCAGGGATGTGGAGGTCAGAGGACAATTTATGAGTGCGAGTTGATTCTCCTCTTCTATCATGTGGATTCTGGGAAATGAACTCAGGTCATCAGGTTTGGCAAGTAAGCACCTTTACCTGCTACGTGATCTTGCTAGGCCAGGCTAGGCCAGGCTAGGCCAGGCTAGCCCAGGGCGACTGTTCTGAAGTCAGCATGAGAGAAACAGACACACTGAAATAGACATGCTGGTGCAGGATAGAGGCCATACCCGTAGGCCATCGGCAAGTTGCCCCAGTCAGTTCGTAGCCCACCAGGACAGACTCCCAACTCCCTCTATATAAAGGATTGCAGCTTACAGCCTGTGGTTAGTTTGTAGTACCAGAGTCAACCCAGAATGAGAAGTTAAGGAGGAAAACCAGTTGGCAGTGCACTTGTGACCACACAGGCTCCTTCCTGTGCCCCTTAGACAGAGGGACCAGGACCAGGAGCCATAGGAGATTGCTCTCCACCTGCCAAGAGAACATTGCCTCAAGGTCTCACCCTCAACCCTAGGAGCCACACACAGATGTCTCTGTGAGGAAACACACATCCCGTTTCTAATGGAGAGACACTTTCCTTTAAGGGCTAAGAGCTAATTATCCAAGGCAGGGAGAGATTACCAACAGGGATTTAACCTAAGGTGCCATGTCTAAGAATCTATTCATATACCTGGGGTGCTCTCTTTACCACTGGCACGGAAAGCAACCAGATAATGTGGCAAGCAGATCGGGGAGCAGCCGTGGTCCATCCTGAGCTGAGCCATGAATGAGGCTGAACTGGAAACAAGGTTCCTGTATGAGGAGCCGAGATGCTGCTCACAGAGTGATTGGCACAAACAGAAGGGGCTGCAGCCATTACTGCAAGACTTAGGATCAATAAATACCCTTTGTTCTTCTTAAAATTACCTTGTTTTCTTTTTAGACTCTGAAGTGAGAGATTCGGATTTTAATTGATCGCTACCGCGTGCTCTGCCTCTGACATCCTGACAAATGTCAGACACATTTACATACAGTAATTGTTTTGTTTTGTTTTTGTTTTTTTCAAAGATATGGTTAAAAAAAGAAAGAAAATAAAAATGCAGCTTTGTACCCGACAGCCATGTTCACTACTGCAGGCGTGGGTAGACATTGTGGATCTTCGCCATGGACACATCTGGAGCTGAGTAACCTTGAATGTTCCTGTTCATACAACAGTGGATTACAAACAGAAGGCTTTGCATTGTGGTGGAGAGCAAAGGGCATTGTGCGAATGTTCTGCTCAGGGCTCCATATTCACCGGTGTTTGCACCTGGCCTGCTAAAAAAGGGTCTATGGAAGGCAACCTCCAGCCAGGACCCTATGCTTTGTGCAAAAGGGTAGTACAACCCAGTGCCTCCTGTGGCTTAGATACTGGCTGAACTTACACAAGGTCATGTAAATAAAATACCCCTCCCACCACACCACACCCCTGCCAAAAACAAACAAACAAACAAAACAACAAAAAACCAAAAAAAAACCCTATGTAAGAAAACAATCAACTGGTGACTGGATAGGCATGTTTTTGGCTTTTCCATATGTTCCCTTTGAAGCCCAGTGAGTGTTCTTTCCTCTGCCTCTGATCCTGACAGAGCAAGAAGGGCCATGTCCAGAGGTCACATGCCTTTGAAGGTTACACGGGTTCCTTGTTCCTCTCTCTGCCTCCTGGTCTCCTGCTATGTGAACATCAGTCATGTGATCATGCTGTCCTCCTTCCCTGCATGGCAGACTACAACCCTCGGCAGCTCTGCGGTCCATGACACAAACCCTGGTAAGTCTCTCTGGCGGTGTGAGGCACTTCACAGAGTGAAGGACACCAGGTCTTAATAACCACAGACAGTAAGATCTCATGGTGTACATGGGAACGAAGTGGGCTGACTTACAGGGAATGTGAGTTTAAGGTTTGAGCTGTATGAAGGTCATTTGCTCCACCCATTTGCAAACCTCAACTCCAGCTTCTGACTGGGCCCTGTCTGACCTGGAGTGTAGTATGCCCTGCCCTGCCCTGCCCCTCCTGAAGCTCCACCCCTCCCACCTCTCCCCTCCCACCTCTCCCCTCCCACCTCTGCAGTCGTCTTTTATCATCTTTTAAGATGATTCCCCCCCCCCCAGGCCTTCTTGCCCTTAAAATAGCCCCTGCTGTAAGGCCTAACCCCCGAGCAGCGCTCCCATCCTGCTTAGCTCACCTCCAGCAAACTCCCACTCACTGCAGAGCTCAGCACTGAGAACTGCTGTACTTGCTGCTGTCTGGGTTGGTTTTGCCTGAGCCAGCTGTGAAATGTTCTTCTACCTGAAGTTTATCACTGGAGACCCCAGCTGTGGGCAAAGATCTCCATAAGCCACAGGGATCCCAATGATTTGCATTGGTGTAGACAAGGATGGATGAAGACCTTGAGTCATGGTTTAATGTGAACCATCTCCTGTGGGCTCACAGGCTGAATATGTGCACCCCAGGTGACAGCACAATTTGGGGACACTTTTAAGAAGGGGAAATGGATGGAGGAGGTAGGAAACTGGGGTGTATCTTTGAGGGTTACACAGGTTTCTTGTTCCTTTCTCTGCCTCCTGGTCTCCTGCCATGTGAGCGGCAGTCAAGTGATACTGATGCCATCCTTCCCTGCATGACAGACTATAACCCTCTGCAACCTTGAACTGAGGTCAGCGTTTCCTCCCTTACGTTGCTGCTTCAGTCCAGTATTTTGGCTATAGTGCTTTATGCCTCCTTCCTGGGCAAACATCCCGCCTGGTTTAGATGGTAATCATGGAAAGGAAAGAATGATCCCCAAAATATCGAGGAGAAAACCCTGGAGCTGGTGATTCCTAGGTGCATCTGCTGCGGCTGGGGAGTGATAGAGCGAGCCCTTCCACACACCAGGCACTTTGCTGACCCAGTTACAACAATCGCACATGATGAGACCGGACACGAAGCAGCAGGTGACTCAGAAGTGAATGAAATAATCAAGACTACATTACCTGCATCCTGGAGGGGAGGGACATGGTGTCTGCTGACAGTCTTAACACAAGGACGGCCCCTCTCCTTGCTTTGATGGAGGTAACAGGCTCAGAGAACTCTCCTCTAAGGACTTGGTGTTTGTGTGAAGTAACTCAACCAAGTAAGAACAAACCTGGTACAGAGGTGGGAAAGAATGTTCAGGAGTGGCGGTACATCCTATTCAAAGGCCCTGGGGCAGAGGAGATCTTCATGGAGAAAACGGTGAAAGGAGACAGCTGATACTGAGTGGTGGAGAATGCCCCCAATGGGGATGAATAGGCTAAGAGTTTGTTGGATGCGGCCAGGATCTTGTCTTTTAGTCTGAGAGGAACAAGAAGTTGCTGAAAGGTGTGAGGTCAGGAAGGAGTTGAGGTGACTGACCAGGGAGTGGATCTTCTGTCCCTGTGTGGAAAGCGCACCTTTAGAGGCCAGGAGAAGTTAGCTGGTGGTCACCAAGTGGAGAAGGTGAGGCGTGCTGGCCTCAGAAAGAAGTGCTGGCTAAGAAAATCCTGCAGGCCACTCTCCTGCGAGGTTCCCCATCTCTCTGCTTTCTCAGGTGTCAAGAACAACACTGGAAACAGTCCCTCGTGGTCACAGATTTTCACTTGGAAGCCACAGAGCCAGGCTGACTTGCCCTCTGACAAGGCAGGAGCTGCCTCCAGCAAGCAGGAAAGAGAAACGTGATACTTGATCCTAAACTTGGGTCTCTCAAGAATGTTCGATTGAAAGTTGCTTACCTCTTACCTCGAGTGAAACAATGTTTACTCAAAGTAGCAATGCACTCTGTAGCAAACCTTCTTTGATGTTGGCTATTTCTTTGAACTATGAAGAGCCCCAGTCTTCATCAGGCATCTCCCCAGTCAGCCACCCCTCGCCGCATCATAGATTAAAGCATCTGCGCAGGGCTCTCTCTCAGCCCTCTTCTGGGCAGGTGAGATGAAAAGCAGCAGGAAAGGCGCACAATTTCCCCAAATGGGGTGGGGAACCAAGGGAGCAGGACCACGGGGCGGAGTCCACAGCACACAGGGTCCACAGAGGGAGCACAGTGCCTTCCTGCCTCTCAGGGACTGGTAACTCCCAGAGGGAGGTTGAGGCTCAAAGGCTTTTTGCATGGGGCAAGACACAAAATGCTCGAGGCCAACCTTTCAAGGGCATATGCAAGATTGCCAATATTCTCACCTTATTTGTACACTCATATATAAGCCATAATGAGCTATTTAATTATGATGTGTAAGGCCAGGAGTTAATGAGGGCACAAGTGACAAACTAATGATTTTTTTTTGCCCTGAGGTAATGAACTTCTGGCCTTACCTAACACTGAGCTGGTAATCAGATTACTTTAAAATTAATCTTTGAGCCCAAGGGTGTCTGTGGCACTTTGTCTCTGTCCATTCTTCAAGGAGGATGGAGGGAGACAGAGTTAGGAATGAGACAGACAGCATTCGCTAAACACTTTGTGGGGTGGGGAGGATGGTCAGTCTGTGGTGGAGAATGGCCTAACAGCCCTGTAAGAAATCATTTCTGTCACCAGAAAGAAGCCTGAAGCTGTTACCGAGTAACTTACAACCTCACGGATAGAGTATGGGTCTCAGATCTTACACAGGCCTGCGTGGCCGCACTGCCCAGCCTATCGGGTTACAGTCTGTCATTGTGGAGAAGTCACTACAGGAAAATGAAATTGCCATTGATATCCTCAATCAAAAGCAGAGAAAATGCATACATGCTCTTGTACAGGCCAGGACACAAACCCAGCTAATAGTCTTCCCGTACTGATTTAAGCAATCAGGACACCGCCCCCCTGACACACACACACACACACCCACCTGCTATGAGAAGCTACTATGAGGCCAGCAACCACAGTCTGTGAGGCTGTGCCAACTTGGAGTGTCTTCCTCAGTTCTGGGTCTGCAGACTCACTGTTAACCACAGGCTCGCTGGGGTGCTGAACAGACAGAGACAATGACTCAGGCTTGGCACTGTGAGGTCATGTGAGTGGGAGCTCAGTGAACAAGACCCAGGCTAGCTTTTCAGGTGTCAGGATGACAGGCAGTCATTTGCTTGAATGGAAGAGAAGATTTAGGGACAGTGAATGGGGTCCTTGGAGTCCAGGGAAGCTAAGAGTTACGTGGATATAGTTTTTCTGGGGACTTCTGGACACTGTGGCACAATACTCAGCTTAGCTGGAGCTCTGGAGAAAGCAGAGTGTTGGTGACAGAGGGGAAGAAGTCTCTAATAGGAAGTCAGTGTGTCTTCTGAGAAGGGAAGTGAGGTGCTGGGGCAGTTGGCCAGATCAGAAGGAGCTCTGTACACACCAGAGTCCAGGCTCATCCAGGGTAAAGAAGTCACCCTTGTCGCAGTGGGTTCTCCTCTGCACTGAACTCAGGACGTCTCCCGAAGTGGAGATTTCTAGTTCTTTGGAAAGTCAGTTATGCCAAATGATGGTCTGCTGGGGCACACAGGTGAGAGGACGTCTTGCTAAAGCAAACACATGAAAGAATGCTTTCCTGGAGCAGACACAGGTGAAAGGACGCTTGATGAAGGAGTATAAATATTAATGTCCCCACAGACAGTGGGAGATGAGCACTGTGCATTGATTTGGTTTGCTCTGCCTCGCTATTCTTTGGTAACAACACACATGTATTAGTTTGCCTTACATAGCATTGTTGAGCTCAACTTGTGGTAATGCTGGCACTGAGAGAAGCTCACCCAAGAATTGCTTGTGAGGTTGCTGCAGCAGCTTGCCACTTCACAGGCCTTGCCTCAGGACGGTTCGCGAGCCTGGCTGTTCCTTCAGGATTGAACTACAGCTGCCTGGTATCTGCTTGCTGAAAGATCTGAATTGTTGTGGCTGGTTCGTGGCTGGTTTCTGCCTGCCTAGAGGACTGGTCTGCAGCTGCTGAGTCATATTTGGTGTTTGCTAAAGGACTGAACTGCTGCCAAAACAGATCAAGCTCCCCCCCAAAGAACAATTGCTGAACAGGTCCACTTCCCCCATATCCTAATAACTTTTCTGTTCTATTACCTCTGCTGGGGGGGGGGGGTGGCTGGAGGAGAGGATGAACCCTCATTAAAAGTAGGTTGCAAAAAATACATGCCTACAGTCTCCTCCTGTGCAAGCAAGCTACACTGTCTGCTTCTGACTAGAACAGGATACCTAGGGGCCAGATGTTCTACAAGTTCCTCCTCAGGGGTGAACCTGATCCTGCCTTCCTGTCTGAGGCAGAAGGGTGTTTTATCCTCAGCACTGGGGACATTCTAAGCCCCACCATCCTTTGTTGCTTGGGGAGAATCATGGACCAGTCAGTGGTCTGTGCTGCTTCCATCAGGGTCTCCAGCCTATGCCCACAATAGGCTGACTACACTCTTCAATGGTGGTACCCAAAAGTTCCCCAGGCGTGATCTAGTGTCCTTGGCCCTTCCACTAGGCCTCAGGAGCCATCCACATTGATTTTGGAGAAACTGCCCAGAATCTGGCTTTGTCTTTGGTATAGCAACAAGGTCTGCCCCGAGCCTAAAGTCCACTGGTCCCCAGTGGTTCCTATTCCTACCAGCAGGCTGCAGCCCTGAGCATGTGAGCTCATGATGGTTCATTGGTCTGTGTCACTAGAACCTCAAGCCTGTGGTATGTCACTCACCCTCCCCATGTATACAGTGACCTCAGTGTGCATCCTTTCCCCCTGAGCTCCCTCATCAGGGACACAGTCTGTCAAGCCACAGCATCTTGAGTTCCATCTCTCCCATAGAGTTCCCAGTGCAGTGCTGTCCCTAGATGCTCCCCAAGAACATCAGTTTACCCAATCCATAGGCCCCTCTGCCCGTCTGCAGCACACACTCTGCTGTGACCTCAGGAAACTTTGGCCTGTGACCCAGCTCTGTGACCTTTCTATAGCTGTGCTCTCCACTGGGTGGGAAAATCGTCCTGATTCTGAGCTCTCCTTTACCTGCTTCCTTCATAGTTGGCCCCACTTCTTGACAGACCCCACCAGCTCCCTGCAGGGAGCCCCTCCCTGCAGCTCCCCTCCCTGTAGGTCTATCTGTGTGAAGCTCCTAGCTGACCTGGTAGAGAATTCAGGCCGAGCCAAAGGTTGTCATCGCTCATCCTCCCACAGTTACCAACCTGTGGAGTACAGTCTCTTACATACCTCTCACACGTTCCCTAGATCGAGATCTTTCTCTCACACAGCGCCAAGGACTCACACACACCGCTCCACCTGGAGCTGTTTTTTGTATCAAGATTGCTAAGCTTGTTCCTAAACCTGCCGATGCCAGCAGCACTTGCTGATGTAATTACATCCTGTAGCTAAATATTACCAAAAGCAACAGCCTCCAAGCGAAATGGAGAGAGGCTGCTGTTTCTGGAAAGAAACTGGGATTTGGGAAAGATGCTGAAAAGGCAAGGTACTAAATTTTTTCCTGTGAGTTTTGTCTTAGACTGAAATCAAAAGGTTTACAGGGGAATGAGGTTGACATCTGGTTGATGGCAGGACAAATTGCCACATCAAGCCACATGCATGTCCCTGGGTTGGGTTAAATGTTCCTTCCTCATGGGTGTTGGTGGACAGAACCCAAGGCACAGGGCAAATGCTAGACGATGAGCCACTGAACCTGTGTTAGTGCTAAAATGTTTAAGACACATGCCATCTTCAGGGACAAGCCTAGTGTCTGACGCTGAGACACAGGCCATCCTCAGGGATGATCCTACAGTGTCTAATGCAGGGACACAAGTCACCCCAGGGACAAGCCTGCAGAGTCTGATGCCTGGACACAGGCCATCCTCAGGGATGAGCCTACAGTGTCTGATGAGAAAGTAGTTGCTGAGATTTTAGAGATCCAGTCAGGAACCACTTGTAGCTTGAAGGCAATGGTATGTTGGTAGCACATCAGAAGCACCTTAGTCAGGGAGACCTTTATTTTGAGTCGTGCTTCAGAGGGGACAGTTCACCGTGGCTTCACCTATGGTAACAGGAACTTTGCCATGGCTACTTTATACCTCTGCAGATCAAAGTACAGAAAGACCCAGATTCAGGAGCAGTACTGAGCAGAAACCCTCCACAGATGGACCTCTGCCAGTCAAGCCCCAACAATCCCCCAAAGCAGTGCCATCACCTGTGGGCCAGATAGCCTGCTTTGGGCAACATTTCAGATCCAAATCATAACAGCCAGTAATAGTATATTCTTCATTGGAGTGTATGGGAATGAAACGAGAGCTGTCGGCGGCAGACTTAGCAACCCCTAGTACACACTACCTCCTCTATGTTAGAAGAGTCATAACCACCGATCTCCAAAGAAATAATCTGTCTGTCTGTCTGTCTGTCTACTTACCTATCTATCACTCTATCATCTACTTACCCATCTATCACTCTATCATCTATCTATCTACCTACCTACCTATCATCCATCTATCTACCTACCTATAATCTATCATCTACCTACCTACCTACCTACCTATTATCTATCTATCTATCTATCTATCTATCTATCTATCTATCTATCATCTACCTATAATCTATCTACTTATCATTCTATCATCTATCTACCTACCTATAATCTATCATCTACCTACCTACCTACCTATAATCTGTCTATCTACCTACCTACCTATAGTCAATCAATCAGTCTATCTATCTATCTATCTATCTATCTATCTATCTATCTATCTATCTATTTATCATCTATTATATCCACCATCTCATTTCTTAGGAATATATACTCCCTGTTTCTTAGATGTCTCCAAATATTGCCAAGTTTTTAAAAGCCTGAGAGAACTGATACACATTGATAAGTGGTTTGCTGCAAACAGATAAGAAAGACTCAGCCATCACCTAGCCTGCTCCAGGGTGACCTCCAGTATGCCTCTTGGGACAAAAGAGCCACACAGCTCAACATCCAGACAGCCACACATTAAAGTGTGGGTTCACTTTGTTGGCAGAGCCCGTTCCACTGGGTGTCTGACTTGAAGGCAATATCTCGAAAAAGGTAAAATATAGCTCATGAAGATTATTTAACTTTTTTAGCTCCTTCTGTAATAAAAAAGAAACATATAGCATGGAAATGAGCGATTTATGGGAGCATGTAAAGGAACACATTTTCCTAGCAAGTCACTGAAATTTAATTTAGAGTGGGACCAGGCGAAGGGTTGCATTTCAAAGTTGCTTGTTTTCCGATGACTTTGCCTTCCCTCTGTGAAAGCAGCCAAGCTCAGGGAAGGAGCCACTGTGTCCCCCATCCCAGGGTCTGTCCTAGAGACAATCAAAGTGGACGATTCACACTAGGAGGGGCATGGAGTGCTGCTCCCAAGCCCTCAGCCTTCCGTCTCACTAGATGCCATCGATGATGTGTTCCACGGATGTTACACCTGCTGTCGACTTACCTACGCCAGGCAAGTGCTAGTGTTCTTCTCAGCTCACTTGTCCACTAAGTGACTGGATCCTTTGTTCTCGTGGTCTTTAAGGTCTTGAGTTCCTTATCTAGTCTGAATGAATGATGCGCAAAGATTCCCATTCTCAGGGATTCCTCTTTTGCTCTTTAAAAGACTTTTAATTTGATGTCACCCTGTTGATCAACTCCATTTTTAAAGGTTTTTCTCTTTTGGCTGTGCTGGGGATGAACCTAGAGGTTCATACATGGTTCTCTGCCACTGACTACTATCCCAGCCCACCTGACAGTTCTTAGAGTGTCCTCCTGATCTAACCAGAAAACTGTTGCCTGCACCAGTGCTTGGAATGTTTCTTTTATGTTCTTGTCGGTGGCTTCTGGGTATTCAGTCTTACATGAAGCTCTTTGACCGATTTTCAGGTGATTTGTATACAGAGAGAAGATGTATGTATGCACTGTCTTCTGCACGAGATCCCGTTTCCCCTGCACTTGAGGTAAAGCCTGCCTTTCCTCCAATGTCTTTTTGCTCCATGTCAAGAATCTAGTTGCTGTGACTATGTGGGCTTCTTTCTGCACCCACGACTGCTCCGTCTGTGGTTCTCAAGGGTAACATGTTGAGGTTAGGTTGTTACTCTCCAGGACTGCTCCTTCTGCTCAGGATTGCTTTGGCTGTGTGTGTGTGTGTGTGTGTGTGTGTGTGTGCGCGCGCGAGACCCCAAATGAATTTAAGGATCTCTTCTCTAGTTCCGTGAAGAATTTCACTGAATTTGATGGTGATTACACTGACTCTGTAGGCCACTTTTGGTGACGTGGTCACTTTATCAAGATTGTTTATGGTGATCCAAGACCGTATGTCATCTCTTCGCACGGAAGCTGCTTCAGTAACGTCTTTCTTCAGCATGTCTCTCTGGTTGCCACTGTAGAATCTCTGAGCTGTGGGATACTCCTACACCCATTTGTTTCTGTTCTTGTAGGCTGCTGTGAGTGGGTTACCTTATTTTCTCTATCATTGCTTTAGCATGGGAATGGGGTGGGGGTGGGATGGGGGGAAGTTCATGGTGATAAGTACCTGACAGAACAACTTAGAGGAAACTTGATTCATTTGGACTCACACCTTTAGAGGTTTTGTGGTTGGCTGGATCTACTGTTTTCTAGGCCATGGGAGAATATTATGGTTGAAGAACATGATAAAATAAATATTCTCATCTCCTGTTTGGCAGGAATGAGGGAAGAGGAAGAGAAGGAGAAACGGGAGGACAGGCATAAAGTATACCACTGAAAAGCCTGCCTCCAGTGACCTAATTCCTTCTGTGGGGCTCACCTCCTAACGCTTTTATTACCTTCCAAAACAGTGCTATCCAATGAGGAGAGAGTCTACAACACATCCTTGTCCTCGGGGCACATTTGATATTCTAATCGCAACACAGACCTTGGGGAGCTGCATTGGCCTCCATGCTGGTCAGTTTTAACTGTCAACGTGACACACCCTGGAACAACTAGGGAGGAGTCCTAATGAGGAATTATCTAGATCAGGTTAGGTTGTGGGCATGTCTGTATGGATTATCTGGATGGTTGGTAGACATCTGAAGAGCCAGCCCACTGTGGGTGATGCCATTCCCTAGGCAGGGGTTCCTGAACCATGTAAGAGAGAAGAAAGGTAGGTTAGCGTTCTTGCCTTGCCTTTTTCCAAAGTGTAGGGCTTTCAGCTGGAGCTGTGAGCCATAGGATCCCTTTACTCCACTATGGCTTTCAGTCCAGGTATCTGTCATAGTAATAGAAGTGGAGGTAGAAGAGCCCTCAGCTAGGACTGGCTGCATCTACCCTTGTGTTGGACTTTAAGCCCATTGTCTACAAATCTGCTAGTGTAAGCTATGGGAGGCAGGTAGGGTAATTATTTTCTCCCACACTCAAGTACTTCTTTTCTACCTTTGCTAGACACATAAAAACACCAACACATTAAACATACAAGGAGCATCTGGGATAGTCAAAGGCTGGGTATGCTGCCTTGTTGCTGGGTTGTGCCAGGTACTCTTGAGTCGGGCACCGTGGAGTGGGGCAATTGGCATAAAACCATCTTGCTCTTAGGGAATTCATAACTTGGAAAATTCAGCAAAACCCTTCAATATAGCTTTAAGCTATCAGTGGTCAACCTCACAATAAAGGCTAGGTCTAGGCACACTGTACCAGCTGGTTTTGTGTGTCAATTTGACACAAGCTGAAGTTTTCGCAGAGAAAGGAGCCTTCTTACGGAAATGCCTCCATGAGATCCAGCTGTAAGGCATTTTCTCAATTAGAGATCCAGGGTGGCAGGGCCTGTAGGTGGTACCATTTCTGGGCTGGTAGTCCTGGGTTCTATAATAAAGCAAGCTGAGCAAGCCAGGGGAAGCAAGNCANTAAGTAACATCCCTGCATGGCCTCTGCATCAGCTCCTGCTTCCTGACCTGCTTAAGTTCCTGTCTTGACTTCCTTTGGTGATGAACAGCAGTGTGAAAGTGTAAGCTGAATAAACCCTTTCCTTCACAACTTGCCTCTTGGTCGGGATGTTTGTGGAGGAATAGAAACCCTGGCTAAGACGCACACCTTCACATCGAGACGAATAAGAAGACCCATCCAACACCATGTCATGACCAGGAGGCAAGATCCAGGCTTCTTCATGCCTAGTCAGAGCAGACTCCGTCTGCCTTTGAAGGCCCACTCATGTCTCCTCTGTACTAGCACTAAAGGTTGGGGGGGACACATGGTTGCTGAGTGATGATTCCAATCAATTGATATGCATTGATCTAACGTGTGTTGTGAGCAAGTCCTAGGCTAGTGTGGGGGATTGGTAGCTTGTGTAAGCTCCTCCCAGGCCAGGTCTATAGGATGATCTTCACATGCCCTGGGCCTGCAGTCTCCTCACAATGATGTTTGGCAGCAGGGCAGGCGCTTTACATAAGCACAGATAGCTTTTGTTCACTGATATCTTTGCCATCCCATATTATTGGCAAACATGAACAATTAAGTCCATCTACTGAGATGATTGCTTGCAAATTGGTGAGGAATTCAACTGGGGATTGCAAGTCTCATGATGTGTATTGCCCTGTGCTACTTAAAACAGCCACGGTACCCAGAAGAAATGAGAGGAAGCACACGCAGGCCACTGCGTGTGTCCCTAGATTGTCCAGATTTGGGGTTACTAAGCCCTTCAAAAATACACTGATCCACCTAGTAGAAAATATATTTACAAAGCTCCTGATTGTGTCGCCAGAGCGTAGTTGCCCTGAGATAAATCTCCTGCAGCTTGGGAAAGGACTGTACACACCCCTAACCAAGTCCAATTATATTGAGAACCAGCAGTTGGCTTCCTCTGTCCCTGCAGTTCCCGGAGTGTGAAGCGGGAAGGAACAAACGAACGGGAAACTGTACAGCATCGTAATGATGAGAGGAGGACTGGGCCGCCCGCCTTCCCTGCCTTCCCGCCACCCTCTCCTCGAGTCTGTCTAACAAGAGTGGAGAGAGCTGGCAGTCCTCCTGGCCCTCCTCGCTCCTCCTTCTCTTGTTGGAAGGAGCCTGGGTCCCAGCCTCCCTTGCTTGGTTCCAGTCGCCTGGATGTGTCTTGGAATAAATAGCCTGGAGAGTGGCCAGGCGTCCTCTGTTTTCTTCTCTTCCGTAATTAACTCGGTACCGAGTTGCTTCTTTGAAGTCAACAGCTCGGTTCTACTTCAAGGCAGAAATTTCAGTGAGGAACAAATGGAAACTGAAGCAAATCTCAGGGTGCTGCTTGGTGGACGTGCCTGAAGGCTCCCGCCAAGGAGCCACAGTTAGGGAATAGACATAGTGGAACCAATGCCACAGTCTCTTTCGGAAAACGAGGGCCATGTGCAGGCCCAGGATGGGCTACTTTCACATAGGTATCTTCGGAAAGTCAATCAAAGCAAAGCAGAGCCAGGGTTGTCCTGAGAGTGTTGAGAGACTAAATTCCAGTTAGCCGCCATCTCTGTCCCTCCCTCCCTCTTGTCTTTTTGAATGTGTGTCTGTGCCCGTGGAGCCAGGCATTGACTTGAGTCATCTCCCTCTACGGATCTCCACCATACGCTTTAGACTGGGTCCCTTTTTGAACCTGGAGCTCACCGACTGGTTAGACCTGCTGACAGTGGAACTTGGAGCTCACTGATTGATTAGACCTGCTAATGGTGACCTATCTCTCTGTTCCCTGACCCGGCGCCCGGACTGTACCATCTCACCTGGTTTTATGTTTGGCTTCAGAATCCCAATTCCGTTTATCATGCTTGTTACAGCAGCCACTGTTGCCTGCTGTGGTGGTTTCAATGAGAACAGCTCCCATAGGCTCATACTCTTGAAAGTCCTGTCCAGTTTGTGAAGGATTGGGAGGTGTGGCCCTCTTGAAGAGAGTGTGTCACTGAGGGTGGACTTTCAGATTTCAAAATCCCGCGCCTTTCCTAGTTAGCTCTCTCACTTTCTGCCTGGTGTGCTTATGGACCTGGATGTGGTCTCACAGTTACTGTGCCAGTGTCATGCCTGTCTGTCTGCCTGCCTGCCTGCCTGCCTGCCTGCCTGCCTGCCTGCTATGCTCCCTGCCATGACGACCATGGATTATAACCCTATAGAAATATGCACTCCAACATTTTTTTCTTTTGTAAGTTGTCTTTGTCATGTTGTTTCGTTGTGGCATTAGAAAAATAACTAAGACATCCATTGAGCTCTATCACTATATCCCCTTCTCCCTTATGTTTTTCAAGAATGTAAACAGTCTGTCATCCCATCCTTTAATTTATAAAAGACATATTGGAATTTCTGGGGAGCTTAGAAAGAATTCTACAGACTCTTTTTTTTTTTTTTTTTTGCTGTCCTGGAACTCACTTTGTAGACCAAGCTGGTCTAGAACTCAGAAATCCGCCTGCTTCTGCCTCCCAAGTGCTGGGATTAAAGGCAGGCACCACCACACCCAGCTCTACAGAAGTCTTAATGTCTCCCCAGTACATGAAGCTAGTTCTTCGGGATGTAGACAAGTGATGTATCTCACAGTGGCTTTGACTGGTTTCGGCTTGCCTAGTGATCATTCCAGAAAGGTTGAGTGTCTACACTGGGATCCTTTGGGTTTCAGAAGGTGCCTTAGGTGACCCCATCATTACACACTTCTTGCCCTGAATGAATAGACTGGGACCGGAGAGTGTCAACACGTGGCAATCCAGGTCTTTCTGCATGTGCTGTGTGTAGGGCACAGAGCTGTGGTACTAAGGATCTCTCTGGCATGTTACAGATGTTTTCCTCTGGTTCAGGATATATGCAATTCAGGGCCATGTTGAACTTGGCAGACCAGAGAGCTACTGGGGTTACTTAAAAGAGTGTGGGTGACTCAAAGGCAGCTGAGAAGCCTACAGTAGGGATGATGACCCCCAAACCAGCACCCCTGACACCCCTCACAGCATTGAAGCAGCAAAAGCCTCTCTCACAGCAGCAATTTCCCTGTTTATGTAAGTGTGGGTGGTGGTGATGGGGTAGGGGTTGGGGGAAGGGGCTCCTGATTCTGGTAAGTTCTGTGAGTTTCTTGAGCCTTATGAGTTTTCTCCTCCCCTCAGGGGGAGATTTTCATTTTAAAAGAAACAGCTACTTACGTTTTCCTCAGCTCAGCACCCATTCCATAGCTTGTGCATTAGTCACTTTCCTGATGCTGTGAGGAACACTGATTGATGGTTTATTTGAGGCACATGGCCAGGAAGCATGGGCTGGTGGTGGCTACAGCACAAAGTTGAAAGATCAGCTTTCAGCTGCAAGTGCTAAGCAGAGAAGCAAACTGGGAGTAGGGTGGGGTTAGGTACCCACAAAAGCTGCTCCCCCAAGGCCCACTCCCCATGACTTCCTTCCTCCAGCAAGGCTACACCACCTAAACCTCCCCTGCCCACAAATGCCACCAGCAGTTGGGTTGCTCTTAGTATTCCAACCCCTGAGCCTGTGGGGGTAGTTCTCAGTCAGACCCCCCCAACCCCACCTAGTTCCCCAGACTTAAGCACTTTGGAGATGCCTGACTCATGAGAGCACTAAACCCAAGGGTGGGTTTCTTCATGGATGATGTCATGGTTGATGGGTCCTTAGGAAGGACAATCCAGAGGGAGGAAGAGGGTGTGTCTTAGAAGGGCATACTCTGTCTTAGGCCTGTTTCTCCTCTCTTGCTTCTTGTTCTCCTTGAGGTGAGCAGTTTTGGCTCTGTACATCCTCCAAGCGTAATGTTCCAGCTATCACCACCTAAAAGCAAACTATGGGTCCAATTCCTAGAACTGTAAGCCAAAATAAATATTTTTAAAATGTTTTCTCTCAAATGTTTTGTTACATGGCAAAACAAACAAATAAAACAAACAAACAACAACAACAACAACCCTGGCTAGAACACCCTTCCCTCACTGGGTTGTGTCTCCAGCACTCAAGGCTCCTAATCTCTGGGTCCTGGCCACACATGGGTTGCTGGGCTCTCATAGTCTTCATCAGTCATGAGAACTTTCTTTTCCTATGTGAACTGACCCGGGAATCAAAGTGTGGCATGTGGAGATCTTGCTTCATGCAGCAGACATTCCAACATGATGGAGGCATGACTTCAGCCACCCCCAAGCTGGAACTCAGTTTCTCTGGCCAAGTCCTGGTAGCCTTGGCACTTCATTACTGGGCCAAAGGAGGAGGAGGTCCTTAGCACCCACCTGCTGATGCTCTTCAGAAGGAGAGCTGTAAGTCTGTCACCTGTAAGCATCTGGCAGGGGCTATTAGGCATGCAAATTTTATGCATGAAATTCAAGCAAGGAAGGAGAGGTCCCGGATCTTTATGACTGTGGATGAGTTATGTGTGATCCGTGTACCTAACTAACATGCTATAGATCCAGAATATCTGCCAGGTTTTTCAGAGGGGAATAGCTGTCTCCATCCTGATAGGGGTTTGCTACCTCTCCACAGACTCTGGCTTATTGTTCCTTTCTCTATTCCTTCTCCTCTCTTCTTGATCACCACTGACAGCGCAGTTATTGCATGTCATGTTCCACACCAGGCACCAGGGAGGAAATGACTCACGGGGCTCCTGGCTTCTGCTCCCACAGGCCCTAGGAACTGGTGGCAAAGAACACAGACCTGGATCCCATATCTCCTAAATTCCATCTCTGCCTCTATATCTCCTAGCCTGGGCAAACCTGGGCAAGTTTCCTCCATACATCTGTCTTAAGAGGTGATGCTCATGTTCCAGTCTCTGTTGATGGCAACTGCACATGGCACACACTTGAGCGGAGAATGCAGCATCATTCCAGGAGACATCCAGGCACCAGGGCAGGAAGGAACTTGGCTTTGGGGGTCTCTGGCTTCTTTCTTTTGGGTTCTCATGGATTCTCAGCCCTTGTTGGGATCTGGATGAGGGAGGGTAGCCTGTCTGAGTGGATATGAACAAAGGAGGTTGGTGTTTTATTTGAGAAGATTCTAGAGACAACAGAAAGGAGACTAAAGCCCTCAACATGGTTACCTCAGCTCTTCAGCCAGTGAGAGAATGTGGCAGGCAGATATACCACCCAGAGGAAAGCCTTGGAAAGGACCTGCTGGGAGGAGGAAATGTTCTTATGTATAGCTGACTACCATGAAATCTTCTAGTCTCCTATTCAGCGATGCCCAGATATCAAGGCACATTAACATGTCAGGAGGCAGAGTGTGTTTAGCAGGTGGGACCTAAGTCTCAGGCACTGCAAGCATGCCAAGCTCACACTCTGGACTCGGAAGAACAGGACTGTCACCTGCTTGGGTGAGGCTTCCATGTGCCTCTGCCCCCTTTGGGTCCCAGGTCAGAGTCGCAGGGATCAGTTTTCAGGCCACCCCATTAGTGGCTACACACCTTGAACCCATTCTTCCTTCACTGCCACCTGTCCCCTGTCCCGAGTAGCTCTTGGCTTCCTTCATGCTTATGATGACTTTTCTACCCTCTGTTGTCTGGTTTTACCTGGTAGGATCCAGTCAGAGGCTGCCATGGAGTTTATAGTGTCCAAGACACAGACGCTCTTGCTCAGCCTTTTTCCAGTGGTGTGTGTGTGTGTGTGTGTGTGTGTGTGTGTGTGTGTGTGTGTGTGTGTATGTCAACAGTTACAGCTGAGACCCAGAACCACAGACACAGGGAGATCATCTACAAGATCACGCTCTCTCTAACCTGTCCTCTGGATTCCTCTATTACACATTTCTCAGAGTAAATGTCACTCAGAGTGATTAATTGTGAAAATATGCATTGCTTTATAACAAGGTCAGAATTAACTTCTGTAAAGCCAACCATTTTTCCATTCTCCCCCCCCCCCCGAAGGAGTGTGGCCAGAAGTATAAATCCATTTCCAAATGTCAGTTAAAAGAAAAAAAAACCCAAATACTCCCATCTTGACTGCTTAGCGAAGGGGCATTTAGGGCCTTATTCGGTGAATTCTCTGTTTCTGTCCATCCATGTATGTCCTCATTTCTCTGGAAAGTCATTCAACCTTGCAACACTTAGTAAGTCATCAGTGAGTTCTGTGTAGCAGGGCCCAATTCTCCAGAGGTGGAGGAGACCCTCAGGGAGCTGACTTTGGAGGAACAATCAGAACAAGTCTGATGGACGGGCAAAGATGCTGAGCGGGGGATGTATGCACAGCAAGACTCCTGAGAACAACAGGAGGCTAAGTTTAGGGGTTTGAAAAAAAGGAGGATTACATGTAGTTTTGTGAAGGAATGCAGTGGGGTCTGGGGACTAAATGGTGACAACCTGTTCAGCAGAGGTGCAGTGGCTAGGGGGAGCAGAAGAACTGAGTCCCCTCTGATGTTATTAATCATCAACTTGACAGGATCTAGTCACCTGGAGTAGTATCCTCAGGGTATTCCAGCAAGGGAGTGTCTGGGTTGGGTTGCCTGAGGTGGGAAGATCCACCCTACAAGAAGTTGGCAAATGGGAGAAATCAATCTCGAAGATTAGTGTCCGTCACTGCTTCCTGATTGTGGCTGTAGTGTGACCAGATGCCTCACACTTCTGCCACCATAGCTTCTCCTCTCTGATGGACTGTACCCCAAACTGTGAAGCAGAAATAAGCCCCTCCTTCCTTAAGCAACCTTGATGGGCATTTTGTTTAAACCCCAGGGAAAGTAACTAATACACTCACCAGTGTCCTTCCCGCCACATGTCCTACCAAAGCACTCCCAGTGAGGGCCCAGTGAGCCTGTCACAAGACAGGATCAGACACAGAAGAGCATGGTGACCATGGGTTGAGCGGGTTCTTGTTTCCCTCATGGTACCCTTACCAACCCCCAATGGTTGCTCCATCCAACCAAGACTGATCTGTGTTTGTGCTCCCCAAACCCCAAAGCAGAAGTCCGTTGAAAACTGCCTGTGAATGCCTGAAAAAGACTTCCTCTCAAATAGTCCAGGTCTACACAGGTAAGGTTGAGACGGAAGCTGCAGACACATGCTATGTGTTTCTCTTCCCGTGCCACCTTCTTGAGTTAATAGCTGGGCGTTTTCCAGCTTCTGGGCTGATCTGTGTTTTCCCATGCCAGCCCTATGGGGTTGTTACAATTCTCTTGTCTTCTGTTTCCATGAGCGCCAGGCACTCGGCTCTATGCGAGTTACTTTGTTGCTGCTGTGACAGAACGCGGGGTCCAAAAGCAACTTAGAGAAGGAAGGGTTTGGTTTGGTTTGTGTTTCCAGAGGGGTGTCCGTCATGGGGTGGGGCATAGCATGTCAGGGGGAACAGAAAGCTGTGATCATATCTCAGCTACACACGGGAGAGAGATGGGGAGGAGGGAGAGAGAGAGAGAGAGAGAGGCAGAGAGAGGGGGAGGAGGGGGAGAAAGGGAGAGAGAGAGGGAGAGAGAGGGAGAGGGAGGGAGGGAGGGAGGGAGGGAGGACAAACTAGGTTATACCCCCTCAAAGCCCCCCCCCCCAGCATCCTCTAGCAAGGCTGCATCTCCTAAGGGTTCCATAACTTTTCCAAACACTGGGAACACATCTTTGTTCAAAGACATGTGCCTATGAGGGACATTTTCCATCCATTGTACCACTAGTAATATGATGGCTATAAATCTGACATGATTTGGGGAGGTTTCTGTTTTTCATATAGTCTGGCCATTTGAGTGTCTGTTCTGAATTCCCCAGTCAAGTCTTCTAATGCATTTCCCTCTGGATTGATTTTTGCTTCTTTTGTCTGTAGAAGATTCTGTTGCTTCAGCATATGGTGGGACAGCAAGTGGGCCAAGCTCTTTCCAGATAAGTGCAAGGACTTGAGCTTGCATGACCAGAACCAGGGAAAGTCAGGGGCATTGGTGTATGTCTCTGTAATGCCAGGGCCCTAATGAGATGGAAAGCAGGGTTGGAGGAATTTGAAGAAGAGGTTAACAGTTAGCCTGGCATTTGCAGTCTGGTATTCGCAGCAGTGAACAGAAGACCCCATCTTAGACAGGGAGGTAGATGAGGACCAGCACACAAGGTTGCACTCTGCCTGCCTAGCAGTCTTCTCCAGCACCCTTCTTCCCAAGACAGCAAGACCACCATGCTGTAGTGTGACCACAGCTTTGCTCTGTCAGACTTCCCACCCAAAGGAGATGCTCAGAGCAATTCCTATCCCTAAGTGATATCACCAGTGTTTGTGAGGTCACCATATTGTCTCTCCATGATCAGGGCTGATATGTTTCATAGCTGGCCCAACCAATAGCAGAGTACTCAGGAATGCATGGAACCACCCACTCGGGTGACTGGGAGATTTTAATCCCATGACCATGATGGTGCCATCTTCCTTGCTTCGCAGCAGAATTCATACTTGTGTTTGATAAACACACTTGTAGAGCTACCACTGTCTCCCAGGCACCGATCTAGGCCGTGTCTGTAGATGCAGCAGGAATAAGAGGGAAGAGGCAAGGAACACATGGTGAGCTTGGCAAAGGGAGACACAGGATGAGGCCAGGAACCCGTGAACTATGGAGGAAAACACATGGAGAGGTTTTAGAATCAGAATGGCCTGTGTGAGGTGCTCCTCAGAATCCATCAGGGATCTGGGTGGGCAACAGCAGGGAGGATGAAGAGGAGGAAGGAAGGCACCGAGGACTGCAGGCACCCAGATCTGGGTGGCAGGATGCTGCAATGCAGGATGTCCTCTGCTGGAGAGGTTGGAGTAGTCTACTGTTTAAACATGGAGGTGGGTTCCCAGTTTGCTCTCAGATGAACTAAAGAGCCAACCTGAGAAGCTCAGGAATTGTGTACCTCCTGCCCCAATCCATCTATCCACCATCCATCCATCATCCATTCATCATTCATCCTTCCTTCCATCCATCCACGCATCCATTCACCCTTCCATCCACCACCCATTCATCCATCATTCATCCATCTATCTATCCATTAATCATCCATCCATCATCCATTCATCATTCATCCTTCCTTCCATCCATCCACGCATCCATTCACCCTTCCATCCACCACCCATTCATCCATCATTCATCCATCTATCTATCCATTAATCATCCATCCATCATCCATTCATCATTCATCCTTCCTTCCATCCATCCACGCATCCATTCACCCTTCCATCCACCACCCATTCATCCATCATTCATCCATCTATCTATCCATTAATCATCCATCCATCATCCATTCATCTATTCATCCATCCATCATCCATCCATCTATCTATCCACCATCTGTCCATCTATCCTTCCATTCATCTGTCATCCTTCTTTCCTTCCTTCTATCCATCCGTCATCCATCATTCATCCATCATCCATCTATTCATCCATCATCCATCCATCCATTCATCATCCATCACCCATTCTTCATCCATCATTCATCCATCTATTCATTCTTCCATCATCCATCTATTCATACATCATCCATCCATCCTTTTTTCCATTGTCCATCTATCCATTCTATCTATCATCTATCCAAGCACCCATTCACCATCCATTATCCACCATCCATTATCCATCATTCATCCATCCATTCTTCTTCCCATCCATCATCCATTCTTCCTTCCATCCTTCTATCCACCCACCCATTCATTATCTATTTATCCTTTCATCCATCCGTCATCTATCCATCTGTCATTCATCCATCATCCTTCTTTCCATCTATCCATCCTTCCATCCATTATTCATTCATCTATCATCCTTCCTTCCCTCTGCCATCCATCCATCATCCATCATTCATCCTTCCTTCTATCCATCTGTCATCTGTCCATCGATCATTCATCCATCCATCTACCCATCACCCACCCATCCATCATCCATCCTTTCTGCCATCCATCCTTCCATCCATCCACCCACTCATCTATCCATCCTTCCATCCATCATCCATCCATCATTCATCGATCCATAACCCTTCCTTCCATCCATCTATTCATCCATTCATTCATCCTTCTATCCAACCATCATCCACCCATTCATCATCCATCTATCATCCATCCATCCATCCATCCTCCTTCCATCCATCTATTCATCCATTCATTCATCCTTCTATCCAACCATCATCCACCCATTCATCATCCATCTATCATCCATCCATCCATCCATCCATCCATCATTTCTGTTCATTTGTCTTTCTTCCCTGTGTCTGCTCATACAGCACTTTGTTCAGGTACTTGCCCATAGGATTTAGGCTTTGCTATTCACAGTCTTGGTGGACACAGGACTGGGGTTGGCTAATAAAGCCAAGAGTGTAGCTATTTACTCTCCCTCACCCTTTCAGAATTCTCCCCCCTTCTCAGAATTCTCTCCCTCCCTTCTCAGAATTCTCTTCCTTGACTGAAGAGAACATTTAAGGCATCCAGGCCTTGGGGAAAATGGCCTAGAAGGCTTTGGTCATGTGCCTCACCCAGGCCAAACTTCTCCAATGATGGGGGCATGGTGTGGCATAAAAACCTTTCGGGGCTTCCCCTCATGGTTATGGCCAGAAAGCTTCATGGAGAAGCCAGGTTGAGGCTCTAGATAGACTGAAACCGTGCATGCTGCTCTGATGTGTGTGTCTCATTTCTGCTTCTAGCAGTAATTAGGTTTCAAAAGTATCTTGGGAATCATTGGTCAGAAATCTCTCCCTTCTGGGATATTCCAAGGATCCATCAGTTATCAGCAGCTCTGGGGAGATTACAAGGGACGTGGCACGGTAAATGTCCACACTGCTGCTGAGTTCACCAGCTCTGGGCTGTGCAGCACAGGAGACTCTGGGCTTTCAGCATGACTGGGCCGGATACCTGGGGCCAACAATTGGTCAGTGACGCAGGCTGAGAAGCTCTTGCCTAGAGTTTCCCTCTGTAGTCCAGTCTGGGACATGCCTCTGGAGGTCTGTGTGGATCAGGGAGCAGTTGGGGTGGCAGAGATGACCACAAATTTTTGTTCAATTGTCCCAACACATGACACCAGGAGAAGCTTGGCTAGAAGGTGGGGAAGTCTAAGCTCAGAGCTGCAGGGCCATATTCTCTTTATTCTGATAATTTTTATACCTCAAATGAGTTCAGAACAGACATTTCATTACCTGATGGTTTAAGGATAAAAAGTTTAACTATTCTACTTAGATTTTCTAACTAAGGGGGGTGCTCTAGTCCCAGAGATGCAAGGTTGGCTGAGGCTTCCATATCTGAAGGCTGTTAGGATGCCCAGGCACCAGAGCTGTTTGCTCTCCAAGTCCTATGTCCCTCTTCAGTGTCTGTGTTGGCTCTTATCCTCCATGGACCGAGTCATGTGCTTCTACTGTTTATGCAACATCTATCTCAGAAGCTGGCTTCTTTCCTGCTGTGTAGACTCCATGTTGAGCAAAGCCATATGCAGCCCCTTTCTGCCTCCAGGGATTTAAATGGAATAAGAAAGATGGGTAATACTTGTAAAATATAAATATAGGACTTCCACTGGAATTAGCATCAGGGAGACAAACCACCCGGAGCTATGAGAGTGGGAAGCAGGACAGGGGGAAGTAAGGAAGCCTTCCTGGAGGAGGTGAGGCTTGCTCAGAAAGTGAAGAGAAGGTGCATAAGCTATAAAAGAGTGGGCGCTATGAGCAGAGAGCCTGTGGCCGTAGGGAATGTGGAGTGCAAGGGGATGTAAGAAAATCCTGCAGCTACATTATCACAAAGTGAGTAGAAGCAGCCACAAATGAGGCTCTCTACCCACCTGTCCACATGGCCCAGACACGCTCTATCCCAGCATGGTCTAGGGTCTCTCATTCTCATCTGTCCAGCAGACCTGGTTTTTCTGTCCTCAGGATCTGGCTGCTCTCTGGTGAGACACTTGTCTCAGGCACATATACCTGTAGAGAGAAACTCAGACACACCTCGTCTTTTAGAACTCAACTCTATTCTGACCCCTCCCTGCTCTCTTCTTACCACTGGGTCCCAGTCACCTCCACAGAAGCCATATTGCCTCCAGAGCCCCCCACACCAGGAATTATGTCAAAGGATCACTTGGGATGGAAGCAATTCACCATGGCAACTGCACATTTCCCAGGTGTCTACCCAAGTGTGCCCGGGCCAAAAACCACCAGAGGCTAAAATGTTCAGCCTGGGGTTCCTTAAATACCCAACTTCCTGAAGGAAGCTCAACTCTTAAAGAACTTCAGGCACCCACACAGGTCTCCCTCCCAGACTTTATTCCCACTTTGCAAAGTCCCAGACAAGCAGAGGCATACAGACAGACGGCTGGCTGGCAGGGCAGGGCTGGTGAGATCCATCCTGCCAAGTTCTCTGTCTGTCAGCATTTAGCACCATGAACTGTTTTCCCATGCAAGGCTCAGAGATTTTTGAACCACATTAGAATAAACAGAATTCTGAATTATCTTCTCAGTGGTACACGAAACAACTGTCTGTCACCCAAAGGCAGCAGGGGGCAGGGGAGATGATGGATTCCTAAGGTAAAAACCTAGGAGGGAACACGTTTCACTCCACAGGCAGCTCCCCCACAACAGGCCCCAAGGCCAAGGCTGACTAGGAGAGTGGGGGCTGTCCCCCAGGCCCACCTTGGGGCTGTAGGAAACCTTCACTCATTGGTTCCTGCAGAGGTCCAAGACCACGGATGCTCTGGTGTGGATGCAGAACTTCAGAACTCATGGAGGGGAAGCCGGTGGCTGCACGGCACCGGGGTGAGGTCATAGAGGGGAAGCCAGTGGCCGGCACCGGGGTGAGGCCTTATGAAATATTCAGCAGCTAGCTGCGGCAGCCTACTCACGAGGACTGCATGCTTCTGACCAAATCTCCACAGCTGACCTTTGAAGATGTGGTTTTTATAGGAAGCTTTGAAAGTTCTCATGCCCTGTCTCCCTTTGTTTCCTGTTTCCTCCCAAAGGCAGCACCTACTATGGGGAGTCCCTAGGGATGCTGTCTTTGTCATAATGAGCTCATGCTCCCTACGCACCACAGGCACAGCAGTCTTTAGTGGCTGTCCTCTGTTCTTATACCACAGGGTTTTTGCACATGCTTTCCTCACATTCTTACACTGGCCTCCACTGGATCCTTCTAGAACATTCTAGAACTGGGTGTTTCTAGAATGCTCCTCTTCAAGCCTTAGCTCTGATGATCTCCCCAGAGACAAAACTTTCCTTGGCCTCCTTCACCCCTGCGACTCTAACCCTGTCAGTGCCACGTGCTTGCTTTACCATGGCTTCTGGTGTCCTCCAGCAGGGCCAAACTTTATGCCTCACGGGACTCTAGGGAGCAAACACAGCTCTTGCTACAAGGGAGGAAAACGTTTATTTATAGCCAAATACAAGTAATCAGGGCTCTGAAACATGGATTCAAGGACTTTTATAGTCACAGAGCCAGAGGCAGCCACTGGTAGGGGAACTGGGGAGGCAGCTTGCAGCACAGCAGAGGTGGGGCATCTTAGGGATTATCCAACAGGAGCAGGAGGAAGCTGCTCACACGGCAGGCCAGACAGGAAGCGCAGTGTGTCTTTCCACTTCAACTAAGCTAATATAGATAGTTTCTCACCTTAGTAATTTGTGTCCATGGTGATTCTGCAGGCCGTCCAGTTGATGAGACTGGCTATCACAGCAGGCGTGGTCAGGGATTAAAACTGTCATAGTTTGTTTTCTGTTGCTGTGATAAACACTATGCCAAAAAGCAAAATATGAGGAGATAAAGGTGTTATTTGATGCGATCATCCCAATCACAGTCTGTCATGAAGGGGAGTCAGGTTGAAGATAGGAACCCGGAAGCAGAAGCAGAAGCTGAGGCCACAGAGGCAACGCTGCTAACTGGGTTGCCCTGCATGGCTTGCTTAGCCTGATTGCTCACACAATTCGGGATGATTGCCTATCCGTCCAGGGCTGGTACTGCCAAATGTGGGCTGGATCCTCCCATACCAATTATTAAACGGGAAAATGGCCCACAGGCATGGGGGTGGGGGGGTGTTCTCAATAGAGGCTCCTCTTCCCCTGTGACTCTAGCCCCGTGTCAAGTTGACAAAAACCCAAGCAAGACCCAGCCCTGCACAGCTCCCTTCCTGTTCGCTAGATGCATCCACAGCTGCTCTCACAACCAGCTTTCTCCCCAGACCTTGGCCCTCCTGTCCGTAGCAAGCTTTGAGGGGCAATTAGTGAAACTGTTGACATCTTCTCTGAGAGTTCCAGGGTCAGGAAAACTAATTAACCTTCGGCTTGCATTCTGAGCAGTAAAAACAGCTACGGCCAAGCCCTAAGTGAAGCAACGATGGGGGGGATGGGGAGGAAGGATGAGGTAAGACCATCTTTGCTAGACTTCTTTAAAGCGATTGGGAAGGAACTATCTTCTTGGAAAGACAAACTGGGTGGAAGACATCACACAAGGAGAGAAAACTGCCTGATGCAGGCGCCACCCCAAGAACACTCAGAAGACATTTTGCTAAAAGCCTTGGTTCCTTACTTGATCCTCCAGGGTAACCAAGGGCAGGCTGAAAGCCTGGCACCTCTACCTTCAGTGTGTCTGTCTCCTTCCCTTTGGGTCCAACTCCTTAGGTTTCCACTGCCATGATAATCGCCAGGAGTCTGTCTGTCCTATGTTACCTATTTTTAGGACTGAAGGCACAGAGATTAGGCAAGGTCCTCAACCTGCAGCCACCATGGTGTATCCAGGAAGACCAGACACCCCACCTTAGGGAGAGCCCTTATCAGTGAGGTGAGTCTGCTCTGGGGCAGCGATCACTGCTAAGCACAGCTTATATTCTCAAGCGATGACATCTTCTGACCTCTGTGCCCACCCACAGGGAAGACAAGGGAGGCCAGCTCCACATTTTGACAGGGATTGCTTAATTACACATACTTTTTGTCCCCTGACCTAATTCTTCCTCTTCTGAAGCCTCAAGTTCCCATCAGCACCCTGAAGACACTCTTGGGGGGACCACTGCCTCAGCAGCAGTGGGGCAGGAGTGGAGACACGGTTGCTCACGGCTACACAGGACTGCGCATGGTTGCACACTGGGACCTGAAGCAGCCCGAGGCTCGCTATTCAGAGACCTCACCCTTCAGGTGAAGCAGGGCTCTCAGCTTAGCTGCAGAAAAGAACCTCAGGAGGAATCCATCTGAAGCCGACTTAGAATGCATAAGCAGGAGGCTGGGGGCTTCCATAAGGTTGCGATTTAGTGTCTTTACGGTAGTTGGGTACACAGTTTTGGTGGCTTCTGAAGTCACACCTCACAGGTTGCTAGCTTTTGTCTCAACATTCAGCCACAAGTGGCTAGGGCGAGCAGCCCCTGTCCTAAACAGGAGGCAGGCACACTGGATGGCACTGCAGAATGCTGGCCAGACTGTGGTCAGCCGAAATCTCAGAGCTCCGTGACTTCTTTCTCCTGAAGGCACAGTAGTGAGTGGCCAAGAAGTATGGAAGATCTGTTAGTGGAGGGAAATTACCTTGTTTAAAAATGATTCATCAAACAGCAGAGTAAGGTGAAGGTCTAGGGTTTAAAAAAAAAAAAAGGCCAGCAAGAATGGACAAGGAGGATTAGTATGTTGGGTAACCAGCGGAGCTGAATATGGGCAAGTGCCATACGTGCATGTGAGAATGTCACACTGAGGGCCAAGCAGGCGAAGAAGCTTGCCGTGAGCCTGAACACTTGAGATCCAAACCAGGTCCACAGGGTGGAAGGAGAGAATGGTCTCCTCACAAGCTCTCCTCAGACTTCCATATGCACAAACAGGCAAACAGACAAGTGTTATAAAAGAAAATGCCATAATGAAGCTTGCTGTTGTATCAACTAAAATCATTAAGCAAACAAGACAGCAGAAACCTGGAGGCAGGGAGGCAAGAAGCTATAGTTCCAATCAAACACAAGACTCACGTACTCAGCACCACTTCCTCCCTAACACCAGAGCGGCTGGTCTTCCCAGGGACACACACAGGGTCCTCCCAGGGACAGAGATGGTGCTAGCACACTGGTTCACCAGGAGAGAAAGCAGTCAGAGCTGGACCATTACACCACCCTCCCCCAAGGACCTACTTCTGTTTCACAAGGTCTAACCTGCTTTTGATGACCTAGATTAGCTGTGGAGAACCCTGTGTGTGTCCCTGTGAGGACACCATGTGTCTTTGTGTGTGTTTTCACACGTGTCCATGTGAACACGCCTGTGTGAGCATGCAGAGGCAGGAAGAGGTCTTCGGATTCTCCCTCTGATGGCTCTCTGCCTTACGACTGGTGACAGAGTCTCTCACTGAATCAGAGCTCAGCCTGTTTGGCAACACTGGATGACCAGTGAACTTCCAGGATCAGCACCCGTGCTCCTCAGCGGGGTCACAGGCATGCACAGCTATCTCTGGCGTTCCCTGTGGGCACTCAGGATTTGAATGCAGGGTCTCACACTTGTGTTGCTCTTACACACAGAGCCATTTCCCTAGCCCCAAGAGACCATTCACTCTCTTACTAAGTTTCTTGCTTCATGCATTCGCTGCCCACCCACAGTAGGACCCAGACCCTTCTGGCACAGAAGGAATAATGTTGTAAAGTGTGCCCATGAAGATTAAAATGTGCGGCTCTTCCGTCTGCAGACAGTGGCTACTCCCAAGTCTTCGAAGAATACTTTTAAGATAAAACATGTACTTGTTGATTCTGGAGGTTTTTTTAAAAGTCCTGAATCTTCACAGATTTACTGGAGAGGAGGGGTGTTTCGTGTAAAACGTGCTTTTCCTTGACATTTAGAGGTCTTGCAAAGTGGCTTATTATAGATCTCGTGGACATCTTGATATTTAATTAAATTTCAGAAATATATTCTCTGCACTCATCGGGAGGAATATGAAGAATGTATTTACTGGCTCTCTATTTGTTATTCTTTTTCTGTTCCTAACACAAAATTATCAGTTGGAAGTAAGTCATCAGAGGCACTTAAACATTTTCAGGGCCAGGAATCTAATTAACCCCAGCAACTGTGCTTAAAATGTAGAATAATACAGACAAGTCCTTACAGGCATCACGGGCAAGATTCGGCCTTGTGAAATGTTTACGGCGATGGTTTTTAAACTGACCTTTAATGCCTGTTTTCAAAAGGCGACGGAGAGGGGGAGTGATTGGAAGCCGTTCGCTGAGCTCTGCCCCCGCTGCATTTCAGAAGATGATTGAGGCCGGATTTGTAAACTATTTCCCAAGCTTCCACTCCAGCAGACTGCATTAAGAGACGTCCATAGTCAGTGGTCTCCTGGAAACGGCTTTCTCTCCATTTAAACCTGAAATCAGAAAGTAAAAGACAAGTATATTCAACCCGATGGTCTGGAGACAATTACATTCCCAGTGTCCCACTGGAGGGTCAGCTTAACAGGACTCTGTTATCCTTCCAAAGAGGAAATGGTCCTAAGGTGCCCTGTGGTCACCGCCCCCCCACTCTGGTTGCTGTAGGTGCTCAGGCTGGGGCCAGCTAGATAACAGGATCCATGTGTCTCTGCCTCCCCATCGCTGCTATTACAAATGTGCAGCACCACATCCTGCAGCCTTCCGTGGGCTCTGGGGCTCCACCCAGGTCTCGGTACTTTGGGAACTTAGGACTTTATGGACTGCGGTGCCTTGCTCTTCTGTTAGAGTCTAGCTCTCAGTAGCGCCATTTCCTCCGGCATCACCATAGCTGTTGGCATGGTAAAGTGCTCAGAGAAGGCAAAAGGAAGGAGGCCTGACAGCAGGCAGCTCGCCCGAGGGGCCTGTGACCCCTGGCAGGACTGGACACGTGGCAGGGCTCTGTGCAGTGTTCACTTGGAGCTGGAGTTTGCAGGGCGGGGCAGAAACATGGAGCGGGGAGCTGGGACAGGCAGGGTCTGAGAGGTCTAGAAGCTGAGCACAGAGGCCACGCTAGCCAGGACTGAGTAAGTGGCGGTCACTTGGCTACTGGACCACTAGGCCTGTCCTTTGGCCATAGAAGCAGGCAGGCCACTCCCAACTCAGAGGTAGCTTCAAACCCATTACAGTTCAGAGTGGGGTTCACTGTGCCCCAGTCAGGGCGCTCTCAGGGCTACAATCCTCTTTCTTCTTCCCGCTCCCCTGCCCCCACACTTTCCAGTTTTGGGAGACTGCCTGCAGCCCTGCAGCCCTGGGCTCAGGGAGGAGGCACTTTTCCCAGATAGCAGCCCTAACTGAGTCTCAGGCCACCTCCTCCCTGATCTTTGCCCCTCTCCTTTGTCTCCCCTACAATCTCCACAGCCCTGCCCACTCAGCACACACTGCTTTCCCTTATTGGTTCTGAGGCTGGGGAAGACTGGTAAAGATTCATCCGGCTCACAGGTTTCAAGCCACGAGGCTGGCTTCTGTGTAGCCTTGGTGACAGACCAAAGGTGGCAGTGTCACGACCATGGCACCACAGCACGGTGACCACAGGGCACAACTGCCAGTCAGGCATGGCCTTTTCTCTCCTATTTTAATCTATATTTATTTATTTTCAGAGCCTGGACCTCATAATGGGGTCCAGGTTGACTTCACACTCATCATTCTCCTGCCTCAGCCTCTTGAGTGCTGAGATCACAGATCTGAGCCATTAAACCTAGACCTGGACATTCTTTTATAACTCTTTTATAATGCCTGCACGACCAGTATTAGTCTCTTTAAAGACCACCCCTCTGTAGTCTTTACCATCGCAATTCCACCAGAGAGAGCCAAGACTCCAGCTTCCAAGTCTTTGTAGGAAAGACCTTTCCCAAACTCAAACACTCACAGTCCTATACGCAGTTAGACAACTTACTTGCATGAGATTCAATCCCCTGTCTGTGCTAAAGGCAGGATGGGAGGACCTTCTGCTCTGCAATGCTCTGTTCTCAGATTAGAGGAACCACTTGATTCATTTTGTGCAAAAACTCGAGTAAGGTTTTCTTCCAGAGCAAGGCAGGTATGGTACACCGGCAGCATCATTTGGGCAGGCTCAAATCCTGGGGTTGTCACTTGAGAACTGAGGGCTGGGGTAACCCATGATATCTTCCTGGATTGGCAGTTGCTAGCTGGAACCCTGATGAAGGCTCTGGCCCTCAGCTGAAATGACTGCAGCTGGGGTATCCTAGTGACTTGGGCTTACTTGCACCATGGTGGCTGTCAAGTCCTACATGGTATGGTGGCTGCCAGGTTCAAGCCAGGCGTCCCATTGAGGAAGCTGCATTTCCTCATAGGTGCTACCCTGGTACCTCGACCACACACTGATGGGGATAAGCAAGTCACATTCCCCACGCCTTCCTCTCATAAAGGCACTGACTCCTTCTCTTAATAAAGAAGAGACAGATTGGGGGTAGCCTGCTGACTGGGACTGTTTAACAACAGCTTCTGAGGGAAAGCACTTGGCTTCATCCCCCAGGCATCCGGATGCAGCTGGCCCCCAGCAGGAACATTTGGCAGGCTCCTGTTGACCTCCGTTCTAGGGCTGCCAAAGAAAAACACAAGATTTCCAGCCAATTCAAGATTCAGGTCAACAGTTAAAAATTTAAAGTCTAATTATATCCATGCAATTTTCAGGATATCTCTGTGTTAGAAACCACGTGTGTTCTCCCTCTGAACACCAGCTTTCATCATGGGCGCCACGCGTGTGTCTGGCAATGCAGTCCGTTCTGAATGTCTGTTGTCAAGTACTTTGACATTGTCTCTTATCAGTAGGAGGAAGGCCCGCAAAGGGCGCTGCTTTTAGGAGGAAAATCCTTAAAGAGAGGGGGTACATTGATCGAGAGGACCCAGGTTCAAGGTGGCTCAGCTCACTTCCTGGGGGGCTGATGTAATCTGTCCCCCTAACTATAATCACTCTTGTGGAAATTAATGAGGAGCGTGGAACCCATTCTTCTGATGAGCTTTCAATTAGCTGGTGTCTAATTTTCAAAGGCTCATGAATAAATGATTAACCCAGATCAGAAACAAAATCAAAGCCCTCATGGGCTCGTAAACAGAACAGTTGGAGAGATGACCTCTTCTTCTGCCTTCTTTACCACCAGACAAATGAGAGGAGGCCTGAGCAGGCATAAAACCTGTTCCCTCATGGGCACCAAGCTGGGTCTATCTAACAACAAAGCTGGCTCTCTCTTCTCTTAGTAGCTAAGCAAGGCCGCCCAAGAGACTGGTGATCCCTGACGGTGTCATCCTTAGAAAAGAGCTCGGGTCACAAAGATTTGTCTGGGCCTCCCATCTAGCCTGGTGGCCTGCTCTTTTGTGTGGCCCACTGTGTCCACACTCTTTCACCTCTGAGGACACCGGAGTACTCAAACTCTGACACTTGTGACGTCAGCCCTAAGTTAGAAGATCCCTTTGGTTGTTAGCTGTGTTTCCCAGCCCCCCAGGGAACTGCCACGCCCGTTTGAAAATACAGGCTTGGCAGATGTGATCCAGGCTCCAGATGAGGTTACTCACCATGGACTTAGAGGGTGTTGTAGAGCACTGTGGGCACTGTGGAGCCTTTAGGAGGTGGGGCCTTGCTGGAGGAAGTGGGTCACTGGGGGCGGGACAGTCAAGTTGTGTAGCCTGGCTCTGCTGCTTGTTCGGGATCTGCTTCCTAATTGTGGGTGCAGTGCCAGCAGCCACCCCTGCTTCTGTAACCCCTCAACTATAATGTGGAATTACCCCTTCCTCCCTTTAATTGCTTCTTGTCAAATATCTTGTCACAGCCACGAGCAAAGTAACAAACAGAGGTGTTCTAAAGCCAACCACCACCACGGTTTAACGAAGGAAAGCAGCTGGGTAGGAGGTGTGGAGAGAAGGGATCATGGGAAGACTGAGGGAAGAACATGGCCTGACACTTTCACAAGCCCAGGAGTACCAAGGCCGCCATAGACACCATAGGTACCTTCTGGTAGCAGCTCGGATGGAAGGGGCATTTCTGAGGGAAGTTTATCTCGCCTTTGCACTCTTGGCCTTCCTCTGGCCGTCGAGCTGATTCCCCTGTTGTTACTGCTGAGCCTTCCACAGACTGTTGTGCAAGTGTTTCTAAGCTTTCATTGTGAACAGGAAGCAGCGGCTACCTGGGAACTTCCAAGCCCCAGAGTGTCAGATCATGACTACTGAGGTACCCCCCCCCATAGACTAAGTGACTACTGAGGGACTCCCCCCCATAGACTAAGTGACTACTGAGACACCTCCCCATAGACTAAGTGACTACTGAGGCACTCCCCCATAGACTGACTACTGAGACACCTTCCCCCCCCATAGACTAAGTGACTACTGGTGGCCACCAGGAACAGACAAGTAATAGGACGGCTCCTATTGTTGAGACACCTTGGCCTCAAGGGCCGAGGTCCGGGTTCCATGCTTCTCAGATGTGATTTGGCCATTGATATTATTTTAAAGCTCACTAAACAAATGCATACATTTATTATATATTCATCCCCTTGGTTCTGTTTCTCCAGAGAACACTTACTAAAACAATAGCAATTTTCCTACGGACATAACCCCCTCTGGCTCATGGCTGTGCTATGATATAAGCCCAGTGGATTGGAGTTATATTATGACCCATCCTGCCCCATACCTGTGACCCCCCTCCCCCCAAAACCTGTAACTTTAATTTTTTTTAATGTCTAATTTTAATGATAGTTCTTGTATTAGTCAGGGTTCTCTAGAGTCACAGAACTTATGGATAGTCTCTATATAGTAGGGGAATTTGTTGTGATGATTTACAGTCTGCATTACAGACCTAACAACAGTCAGCTGTGAATGGGAAGTCCAAGGATCTCAGAGTTGCCCAGTCTCACAAGGCTAGTAGATCCCAACAGATGTGCTTTCAAGTAAATGCAAGCAGGCTAAGAAGAGTGAATCTTCCTTTTTTCCAATGTCCTTATGTGGGCCTCCAGCAGAAGCTGTGGCCCCAATTTAAGGTGTGTACCTCCATGCCTGGATTTGGGACTTGCCTGTTTTGTCCCAGGCTAACCTTGGACTCAAAGATCTCCTTGCCTTAGTCTCCTGGGATTATGCCTCAAGATCTCCATACCAAGATCCAGGTCAGAAACTTGTATCTCCCAGCCTCAAGATCAGGATCACAGGTGAGTTCTGGATTGTAGTTCATTCTAGATATAGGCAAGCTGACAACCAGGGATAACCATTACAGTTCCTAAATGCTTCAGACTCCCTTTTAGCCCACCACCCACCAGAGGTAGTGGAAAAGAAAGGCTATGGGGGATGCGGACCTGCTTAGAAAGCTTCTTCAGAGCAGCTCCTGTCTGTGTTGTCTGGAAATTGGTCATTCAGTTCACAGGTTAGCAGTGGCATCAATTCACTCGCAAACACCTCATGGACATAGAGGGTCAGCAGCAGAGGTGACATGACCTAGCAAGAACAGCTAGGCCTCAGTATCACCTCAAGTTAGTAGGAGGGACCAGGTGGAACGACTGGAGAGCAAAGATCAGCAGACTCAAGACCCACAAGCATTGGACAGCTAGCTCTATAAGCAAGGCAAGCCCAGGCTCAGTCACTGTCCACCAAGCCCCGTTTAAACCCTCCAAACATCACGTGTCTTCCACGTGTCCAGCCTTAGCTTGTGTTTTGTCTCAGCACGTGTCTAGCCTCAGCATGTGCATCTGTCTTAGCTGGCATTACTCTGCCAATCAGTCCAAGGCTGTGGAAGCAGCAACAAACTGTAGCACACTGCCAAAAGTTTTTTAGTGCATTTATTTCTATGGCATCCCGACAAATGCAGTTCAACTACGCATACAAGGTGGACCAATATATGTGTGTCCTTAGCAAAGAATCCTTTGTCATGTGGCCTTTCACATGTTTGCTTTAGCAGAACATCCTTTCATCTGTGTCTGCTTCAGCTAAACGTTCCTTCAGGAGTCTACCTTAGTCACCTGTGTCCACCTCAGGAAAACATTTCTTCATGTTTTTGCCCCAGCAAAACACCATCCAACCGATTTTCCAAAGAACCCTTACGTTTCCACTTCAAATACTACTATGCATCTCCCATCTCATAAGAGTGCATAGCTCTGGATCTTTTCTATATGCCTTGTGTGCGTGTGTGTGTGTGTGTGTGTGTGTGTGTGTGTGTGTGTGTGAGAGAGAGAGAGAGAGAGNGAGAGAGAGAGAGAGAGAGAGAGAGAGAGAGAGAGAGAGAGAGATCATGATTTGTGATTGCAGCCTGCTTGCTCACTAGCACCAGGGGAAGACAAATTATGTCAGTGATGTCCGACTGGAGTCTTCCGAGGGAAACTGAAGAGTTAGGGGAAGTCTATGCTTTTCTTAGTCAAAAGATCAGAATTACAGTTTTTATAACCTTATTACTAATGTCTTTAAATCAACTCAAGAGCAAGCCAGCCAGCACTGTGGCTCCTGAGACCCCGCAGAGGTGATTGTGTTGGATGGAAGAGGAGCATCTCACTAAGAGGCCTCCAAGCTTAAATCACAACCAGAGCCCCAGGCTTCAGGAAACTCAGAACGCACCTCAGCTGCTGATTCCTATGTGCAAACAGCTCTAGGGAAGAGCAGAAGCAGAACGGGACCTCACTGGTTTGTTCATCTCTTAGGGAACACTCTACCATCACCTCAGGCCCTGACCTTCCCTCAAATGGAAACAGGCATCATTGCACATCCGCTGAAGGTGCTCAGCTCAGCAGGCATCCAGGCTCAGGTGATTCCCTGCTGGGTGCTCTTTTGCTGAGCTTAAACTGACAGAACTTTCACCCAGCACCCCCTGACATGATAGATGTAGTAAGGGGTGAACACCCTCCCTGATGACTCTGAGGGTGCTACCAGGGGAGGATTCAAACCTCAAGTGTGAACAGCCCAAACCTTAGGCCAGAGGCCTGAGAAGGGGAAGGAAGGAATCCATCGATCAGGGACAGCTCTCCTCATTCCTAGTCCCCGGGGGTGGGCACTGCTGCGGCCCATCACACCCTCCAGACATGGTGGACTAACCTGTGCGCCAAAGAAACCCTTTTGTGTATCAAGTGTTTCATCACACTGAACTAGCACATGTGGCCCTGTGCCAACCACTCCCTGTGGGAAAGACCCAAGGTGGTGTGACTGTGATTGCCCCAAGCAGAGCAAGGGCCAGTGCTGCAGGGACTAGACTAGGCTGGACAACTTTCTGATGGGTCACCTTAGATTCTCAAGCGTGATACAGGAGGAGGGTAGGTGATGAGGCCAGTGTGGAATGAAAGAGACACTGTCTGTCTGTCCACCCTTCGCCTCTTGGGAGAGGCTGCAGGACTTCTACAAGGCCAGATTCCCCACATGAAATCCATAGGTTTTGAGAAACAAGGCAGAATTGTACATTAACACACTGGACAGTCCAGAGATGCTATTGACATGGATTCTCTGGCATCTGGGACTCTTGAGTGCTATTTTCTTTCTCTTTGGAACTCGCCCTAGCTCTAGAAAGCAAGAGCAGGACTCTGTCTGTGCTACCAGAAGTCTAACCAGAATGGCTTCTGGTTTACCCAAAGGCTGTTGGGTGGTCTGCAAGGACAAACGTGGATATGGAGATAAAGGGACAGAATGGAGTCTCATCGAGCAATGGCCTGCCCTGCTCAGGTGCTGTGCTCAGCTCTTCCCAGGTGAGACTGCTGTGTCCTCCTCACTCAGCAGATGGGGAAGGAGGTGCAAGGAGCTGAGAAGCTCCTCCAGGTCACAGAGCAGCGTAAGGAGCTGGCCAAGGCTTGCCGTTCTTCACATCTGTCACACAGACTCTGGACATTTTCATCTTGATGAGTGTTTTTGTCAGTTTTCAGTTACTGGACAGAAGGTCTTAGAGAAACTGTACAACATGATGAAGGGCTCTCACGACTCCTGGCTTTGAGTGTTTCTCTCTATGGTCTGTGAGCACCTTTCTTCCAGAATTCAGCTGTGAGGGAGACCAGGTTTTCCATCTCCTGCTTCCTGAAAGGTCAACAGAAATGTCTGCTAACTCCTCTGTTCTTTGGTCCAAGTGATGGGTGACTGATCTGCCTGTTTACAGACATCTGCCCTTCCCTGGATATGCACCTGAGCTCAGCAGGAACTTGACCATGACTGATAAGGAAGAGTTGACTAGAAGGGACAGGTTGAGACTCCAGGGCTACTATTGTGGAAGAAGAGATGGTTCTGTGGAGTTCTGCCTGCATGGAGGGGCCATCCAAGAGAAATGGGGGCTCACAGGAAGGACAATGCCAGCCCCCAACAACTGAACCTCTAGAGAGACCCTGCAGGAAGGGGAGCTTACCCTCTGTTGGTAATCCTTGGTTGGGGGCCGAAGGTGGCCATTGGCTACTCTAAGGTGCTTTGCCTCCGTTGAAGACATCTAACCCACAGAGGATGCTTAAAAGAATCTCAGAGAAGGCTTTCATTGGCCAGATTCAGTCATGAAGGCAACCAGCGGGATAAAGCACTCTGATTGGCCAAGCCTAGTGTGCAAAGGGGTCTGGGAGAATGAAGCAAGGGAGGTAGCATGTGAGTGTCATGTCTGCTGATATCTGGGACATGTTCTTCTTAGATGTGGCTTGGCTCTTCCTCAGGCCATTAGCATTTTGCAGCAACATCCACAGAAAGTGACTATATGTCTGCCTGTCTGACATCTCTCCCCATCTCTCTTTTCTCTCCCATTTTAAAAGTACATTATTTGAATAAGCATTTTTCTGTTCACAGCAACACAGAAGATGATTTCTAAGGCTGGGAGAAACAACGCAGAAAAGCACTTACTGCACAAGCATGAGCATCCATGTTCAATCCCCAGCCAGTGAGAGAAGCAGGCCATGACACCTCTCCTAGTTTAGAGCTTCCACCATCCCGAGCAGCATGTGGGCTCCTCACTTTGCAAAGTGGAGAGGCATCTGTATGGAATGTTTTGTTTTCAGGGAATAAAAGCAGTCTTCCCCAGGGATGAATCTTGAAAGTGCTGAGTCCTCAAAATCATGGCTCCATTCCCACCTATCATGTATTCAAATAGGAAGCAGGGGCTACTTCCTGTCCAGACAATACAGAGGGAAACGAAAATCACAATGCTTCCTGTGACATTTTGTACCTGCTGAGAAGCATCAGACTACTGCCTGTCAAAGGAGTTCCTGAAAGGCTTGGGAGTTATCCCAGACCACGGAGACCCACACAGACACAGGGGGCTATTGGTTTGACAAAAAACAAAAAAACAAAACAAACAAAAAAAAACCTGCACACACACACATACTCTCTCTCTCTTCTTCCACCCACATCGGGAGTTACATTGTAATCAGTTCCTCCTGAGTCCTGTTCTCTCCTTTTCTCATTTAAGAAAAATAAATAAATCAGAAGATGTTTTTAATAGCTTGTGAGGTCTCTGCCGCCCCCAGCCAGTCTTTGCAGAGGCTTCTGTAATCACAGAGGTGGGGGATCAGCACAGCAGAGGGGAGCTGTTCTGAGCTCTGCAGGCATCCCGAACTGTAGGGGGCGTTTGGCCCAACAGAGCTTTAATTGGTAGCTTTGGATGCTGAAGATACTGCTGAGCCATTATCTGCTATTGTTACAAACGTGTCATGATTTCAGAGAACTTTCTTCTCTTTCTCTCTTTGTATATTTCTGGTTTGCCTCTGCTTAGCCCCATTGTCTCTTTTATCAAGAAGTGTTTACAATTGCTGGGACTGCTGGCTGTCATTTGGGCAACCCATTGAGATCCACACAGGTATTAGGTATGGATCCAGCAGGCTGGGCATATGGTGATGAGTAGCCTGGAGCCCCATTTCAGTGCAACTCCCCCGGAGAGTTGTTGTCTCCTGGCTTGCAGGATCCCTAGGACACATGAGCTCCCTAGGCTTGAAGTATTCCCCAGGAAATACTATTCCAGCTGCCTTCCCTGAGGGAGGCAGGGGCCTGGTCCAGAGGACTCACTGCTGATCATCCAGAGAGTTGTGAAGGCAGCAGGCAGAGATAAGCCGTGTGAGAATATTCTGTCTACATAGGTAATGTGCAGAGTGGCCAGGAAGGGAGGTGGAATCCGATTCCCAGAGTTTTTAATGTGATTTTGAGAAGGAGCAAGCAGGGCTTGGTACCTGTAGTGTGACTTTTTCTGTGGAGGCATGAACAAATGTCTATTAACCCCAGTGGGGCACTGAAGGAGACCAAAGAGGAAAATCCACTCTAGTCCCACCAAAGTTGAGATTGCTAAGCCAATGGGTTTATTGGGGTTGTTTACAGGAGAATAGAGAGCAGCAGAGGAAGACATCATGAGGAAACCCATCATTTCTGTGTGTTTGTGTGGGTGTGCATGTATGTTTGTGTATGTGTGCATTGAGTGCATGTGTGTTTGTGTATATGTGTGTGTCTCTGTGTGCATGTGTGTTTGCGTATGTGTGCATGTGTGTTTGTGTATGTTCATGTGTGTGTGCATGTGTGTATATATGTATGAGTGTTGTGTGTATATGTGTGTGCATATATGTATGTGTACATATGTGGCATATATGTATGTGCAGATTGTGGGGTTTTTGTGTGTGCTGGTGTGCATATGTGTGTGAGTGTGTTTGTATGTGTGTGTGTGTGTGTGTGTGTGTGTGTGTGTGTGTGTGTGATATAAGCAGTTTAGTATTCATGAGAAGGACAGGTGATGACGAGTCTTCCACTATCGATCTCTACCTTATGTTTTGAGACAGAGTCTCTCATTAACTCTTTAAGTCTCTCTATTTCTGCTCCTGAAATCTTCTTGATGCTTCCCCAACACTGAGTTTCAGGAATTGTTACCATATTCAACTTTTCCATGGTGCTGGGAATTTAAACCAAGGTCTTGTTGTAAAACGTGTGCTCTCACCCACCACGTTTCCTCAGCTCTGAGGCTTATAACTCTCTGAGCTTCCTGGGTGTCTGGGCATCCTTTGGCCATAAGAGGAGCGACTGAAAATCAGCCTCTCACCAGGCCCCGGGAGCTCAGATAAGGTTTCTGTGAAGAGTTTTGCTCGCCCATACATACGTTACTGATACTGGTCATCTGTTTAACAAGTTCCCACCCCGTGAGAGAGTTCTCTGTAAGATGTTGCTACACGGTGAGCAGGCTGAGTTTGTGTTCACACACCTTCCTAAAAACAGAAGGAAAAAAAAAAACCCTCATGCCTGTGAACTTCGAGTTGAGGATGTAGAAACAGGGGGATGGCTGGAGCTCACTAGCCAGCTAGTCTGGCTAAATCATTATCTCTAGGTTCAGTGAGAGACCTGCCACTAAAAAAAAAAAAAAAAAAGAAAAAAAAAAAAAATGAAGCATGACTGAAGCAGATAATGTCAACCTCTGACCACCACAAGTATGTGCACACATGCACATACATATGTTTAAAAACAAAACAACAACAAAAAAAAAAAAAAAAAAAGAAAAGAAAAAAAAATGAAGCATGACTGAAGCAGATAATGTCAACCTCTGACCACCACAAGTATGTGCACACATGCACATACATATGTTTACAGACATAACATAAACACATATACAAACTCATAATACATGCACACACATATGAACAAATACACATGCAAACACACATGCATACACACATGCAAACACATATGCTTACAGACATAACACAAATATCACATAAACATGCAAACACATACACATACGTGTACATAAATAACGCAAACACACATGTACACACTCATGCACAGATGCACACACACATATGCATAACACAAACTCACACATACACGGACACACATATTCTTACATATATAACACGAACATACATGCACACACACGTACACACATATGCATTTAGACATAAACACACACACACACACACTCACACCCGATTCATGACAGCAGGACTGGGGCTCAGTTCCTGTCCTTTAGTGCTTTGTAGTTCATCAAGGCATACCACATCAGCAACAAATAAATGAACCACTAGAGATTTACAGGACACACACGGGTAAAGCTCAGGCTTCTGTGGTTGAGAGGTGTGAGCATGCATGTAGCTCTGTCTGCTCATCTACTCAGAAACCATGACAAGGAAGACTTCCCACAGCTGATGGCATCTCAGCAGGCAAAGGGGACATGTGTAAAGGTCCTGAGATGAAGAGAATACAGCCAAACTGATCAGGAAGGATAGAGGCCACTGTACAAGCAGAGATCAGAGGGGAAACAATGGACGGTGAGCCAAGGCAGGCAGCAGTACTGGACAGGGAGAGTTCTCGTTTTTCTCCTGAGTTCAGTAGAAAACTAAGCATGAATTATGTAACCAAGTGTCTGCTGTGAACAGACACCATGGCCAAGGCAACTCTTACAAGGACAACATTTACTTGGGGCTGGCTTACAGGTTCAGAGGTTCAGTCCATTATCATCAAGGCAGGAACAGAGCAGCATCCAGGCAGGCATGGTGCAGAAGGAACTGAGAGGTCTACATCTTCATCTGAAGGCTGCTAGGAGAAGACTGGCTCCCATATGGTTAGGCTGAGTAGGTCCTTGCCCATCCCCACAGTGACATACTTCCTCCAACAAGGCCACACCTCCTAATAGTGCCACTCCCTGGGCCAAGTATACTCAAATCACCACACCAAGATTTCCCCACTGAGTCTGTTAGTTTTATTTATTTATTTACTTATTTATTTAAGTACTCAGGAGTTTGGATATGATTTATGGGCATCCCTATGTCTCTTTTACTATTTTATTTTATTTTATTTTATTTTATTTTATTTTATTTTATTTTATTTTATTTTATTTTATTTTATTTTTGAGTTAGAGTCTATTATATTGTCCAGGCTAGTCTTGAGCTCTGTATCTCAGACAAGTCTTAAACTAATGTACCTCCTGCCTCAGCTAAGGGTGAGCCACACTACAACTAGAAACATGTTTTTACAGTAAATGATACAATGTCTGTGTTTACAATGTGATCAAATATCCTGCAACAAGGTTGCTACTAGGTACTAGGGCAGGTGTGGGGGCCACCTGGCACAGGAGGCCAGGTGAGGGATGAAGGCTGGAGACAGAGAGAGCTCATGTAGTTAGAGCTAGTGATGAGGCAGCTCACTGGAAGCCCTGGTTAAGGGTGCCACCAGTGTCTATGGGACAAGTAAATAATCCCAGGGACAGAGCTCAAGCAACCCCGGGGATCTGGCTGCCCTTGAAGCTGGGCCATCAGCAGCCCCTGTGTCTGGATGGGTGGCTGGTGCTCCAGAGTCCTTGCTGTGCATTTGTTTACAGAGGCAAAGCACAGAGGCTCAGGTTTGCAAAGGGGTGGGTCGTGGTTCGCACAGCAGAGAAGCTTGCGGAGATCTCCTCCTCCCACCTTCTCCTGTAGCCCTCAGGATGTCTCCTCCCACCCTGCTGTGCTGTGCTGGAGGAGGGCAGTGTGGTTTATTAATCTCATGGGCCCTGAGCCCTGTTCCCTATATGCCTGCCCCATATGGACGCAGAGACCTGTGCATCCTAGCAACAGGAACACAGGGCTGCAAATCCCAAGGTAGCAGTTCTTACTTAGGGATGTTAAACTGGGGTTGTGTCTGTTCAATGGCTCAAACTGAGGGCTTCTGACCCAAAAGGCTAGACTCTTGGAGGTCAAGATTTTTGGATTTGTTGCTGCTTTAAGAAAATCTATTAAAAGTAAAACATGAAAACTCAACAGATTCTTTTCCCTCTCTGCCCTTATTTTCCTGGTAAATTATTATTCAAGAGACGAAGTACCCCATGCTGAAAAAAAAAAAAAGATAGTTAAATATTCCTTCTATAGTGAGGGGGAACAGTAATGAACCTCGGTGTAGTTCACTGCCCCGTGTGGTGCAGGCAGCCTCAAATGCATGCACTGGGAATGGTGCGGGCAGGAGCTCTGAGCTCTGTGTTAATCCTTCCGGTGCTGGTTAAACCTAGGCGTGGGGGTTGGGGGAGGGGGGGCATGATCTGAGCCCTGCAGAGATCAAAGGCTCAAGCCTGGAGCTTTCTGCTGACTTTCTTGGTGTCTCCTACCATCTCCCGGCTCGAGAATCATCTCAGAGCCACTCCGAAGCTCGCAGATGATGTCTTTATCAGGCTTCTGTGTGTATTTATTTATTCAACATCTGAAAACGGAGACAAGCCTGCCCACCAGACAAGATTAATGACACACCCGATGGGAATGAGTTACTCAGAGACTGAGATCCAGTCACCACCCTGTACCCTGGGCTGAGCCTGCAGGCTTTATTAGGGAAAACTCAGGGAAGGGAAATTCTGCAGTGAGCTGTTTAGAATCTAAACTTGGGAGCATGGCGTCCGTGGCCTTTCTCTGTGCTACCTGGGCACATTTTATTAGTGCCCCAGTTGTCAAGGTCCATGTTTGTCAGGTGGGGGATTGTCTAAGCTGTCACATGGAGATACAGGTTTGTGTTTCACCCGTGAGGGATGCCTACTGTCACATTCGAGTCTCCTTATCATCATGACATGTGTTCAACACACAGGGTTAAAACCTGCTCTACCCTGTTGGAGCATGGGCTCCAACCGTCTCCCTAGTGGTATGTGAGAACCCTGAAGGCTGAGTGAGATGCCTGTAGCCAACCCACACCACTGCTGTGGTGGGCTGGGATCTCCATCTCGATGGGGATTCCCTTCCACACAGAGTCTCTGTTGCTCTCTCATCTGACCTGTGTAGGGAGTCTGCCCTCTTTCACCCGAGTCTCACAAAGTGTCTGCTCATGTCCCCACCTTACAGAATTCTGTGGTTGGTAGCTCTCTACCATTCCACTGAGCCAGCTGGTACTCAGTCTTGTGTCTCTTCCTTCTGAGAGAGTCTCCTCAGTCTCCAGCCCCTCCCTAGCGTCCTTGAGTCTAAGGCCTGTCCTTAGTAGTTGCTCCCCTCTGGGAGATGGAGCTAGGGGGGGCTCTGCTGGGCCTCTCATCTCAGGGCAGGCTCTGCATCTTTGGAACAGTGACTATAAAATGCCCCGAGAGAGTTCCCAACCTACTGCTGTTCCCTCTTTCATGGCTCCCAGGAACACACAGATAACCTGAATTTTTAAAGAGTAGAAAGCAAATGTCCTGTATCCATCTGGAAGCTTGCATCACAGATCTGCCTGACACATAGCTCATGATTCGAGGTCCACAATGGAAGCCAAAACGTGGAGTTTACAGTGGTGGAGTGTGGAGGTCATGGAGAGTGTCATGGAGTGTGTGGAGAAGGTCATGGAGTCTGTGGAGAAGGTCATGGTATATGTTGATAAGGTCATGAAGTGTGTGGCTGGGATCCCTCATATCTGGGTAGACCAGAAAAAGAGAGGACAACCTGAGGTGGAAATGCGGTCTGGCTTTATTCCCAATCACCAGTCCTAACAGTCATATACTCCTTCTAGTGAGAACCTACCTGGAAAGTTCCATGGTTTCTCAAGAGATAAGCAAAAGCGGGCGTGGTGGCACACACCTTTAATCCCAGCACTCGGGAGGCAGAGGCAGGCNGATTTCTGAGTTCAAGGCCAGCCTGGTCTACAGAGTGAGTTCCAGGANAGCCAGGGCNATACAGAGAAACCCTGTCTCAAAAAAACAAGAAAGAGAGAGAGAGAGAGAGAGAGAGAGAGAGAGAGAGAGAGAGAGAGAGAGAGAGAAGCAGAAGAACAAATATTCAAACACATGACTCAGGGGTGACATTATATATTCTAACATAAAGGGGCTTTTCCATTCTATGTCCCAGCTTTAAAATTTCTACTGCTCTGCTTGCTGAGGCCAAGGAGACACAGACACATGAAAACTTTCCTCTCTCTCTCTCTCTCTCTCTCTCTCTCTCTCTCTCTCTCTCCTCTCTTCTCCCTCCATCCTTCCTTGTCTCTCTTTTTCTTTCTCTCTCTTGCTCACTCTTGCCCTCTCTTCTTCTATGTGTGTACATACATATGCATATCCATAGAACAAAGCCCGAAAGATAACCTTGAATGTCATTCCTCATGTGCCATCTAAGCTTTTATTAGATTTGCTCATTTCTGTGCATGTGTGTGCTCCCACATGCACATCGCCACATGTATGTGGAGATCATAGCACAACACAGATGTTCTTTCTCTCCAGGCCCAGGTTGTTAGGAGGGCGCCAAGCACCTTGAGGCCTGGGCTCTCTCACCAGCCCAACTCTGTATTGTTTGTTTGTTTGGTTGTTTGTTTTGGTTTTTCAAGACAGGGTTTCTCTGTGTAGCCCTGGCTGTCCTGGAACTCACTTTGTAGACCAGGCTGGCTCGAACTCAGAAATCCACCTGCCTCTGCCTCCCAAGTGCTGGGATTAAAGGTGTGCACCACCACGCCCGGCCCAAGTCTGTTTTAAGCAAGATCTCTCCTTGGCTTTGGAGGCCTTGCCAAGTAGGCTGGGCTGGCTGTCCTGTTGGCAGCCCCAGGGGTCCCATATCTCCCCCAGTTCTGGGATTGCAGACATATGCTACCACACATGACCTTTTTATTAAAAAAAAAAAAAAAAAAAAAAGGTGGGTTCTAGGGATTGAGCTGAGGTTGTTTTACCTGTGAGCATTGTAAAGACTGAGCACCTCCGTGTGCCCGGTGAGACTGTGTTCCCGAAGGACCTTGGTGGGATGCAGATAGCCAGGATTGGTTACCACATTAAGAGTTAAGAACACGAGGTAATGTTAATTATTTTTATGTAATTTTCCGTTCTTGGGCGTGAAATTTGCTGCCGTGCGCTCATGAGAAGTATTATTTTAACCTTTCTGATTCACTTTGCACTACTTTCTGGAGACAAGATTTAAAAGTTAAGCATTGGTTTCTCACGTCAAAGGCTCAGCGTGCCGAAGGGTATGAGCCGTGACGGAAAATCTAAGACAGGAGAGTGGCCTTTGAAGGCTTTGAGGATGGAAGCACATGAGAGGGGCTTGGTTGTCCAGAGAGAGAGATTTCAGAGAGACAGCCTGAGAGAGGGCTAGGGGATGAGACGCGGCTTCTCTCCAGTGAGTTCCTATAGTTACAATGGCATAAGAGCCGCCCAAGTAGGTTTCCCCAAACCCATCAATGAGAATAGCTGTGACCAAGCTCAAGTTTCCCTCCAGTTTAAAAACTGTGGGGCTTCTCTGTACCCCCAGCACTAACCAACTATTTCCCTTTAGCTGGCGGGACCTCCATTGGCTTCTCTCCTCTCTGCCTCCCGAGCCTCTGGCAGCGAGCACTGGTCTCTCTCTGCCTCATTGTGGCCATTGCAGTAGACCACACATGTAAGAACACACCTTCCAGGACCTGGATCTCAATACTTAGTGTATCATTGATTAGTTTCATAAATGAGGATGTAGGTTATCATAAATGACTTTATTTCTGTCTCTTTAACCATTGTGTACCCACAGCCCCTTGTCTTTTGTACATTCTTCTGCACACGGACACTTAGGTGGATCCTGTGACTTGGCTGTTGTGAACAGTTCTGCAGTGCACGGAGGGATTAGAGGTCTCTTTAACATGCGCTGACTTTAAATCCTTTGGATCCACAGCTGGCCATGTTGCTCAACCATTTTGATTTTCTTTCTTTTTTTTTTTTTTTTTAAGATTTATTTATTTATTATATGTAAGGAGCTGTCTTCAGATACTCCAGAAGAGGGAGTCAGATCTTGTTATGGGTGCTTGTGAGCTACCATGTGGTTGCTGGGATTCGAACTCCGGACCTTCGGAAGAGCAGACAGGTGCTCTTACCCACTGAGCCATCTCACCAGCCCCATTTTGATTTTCTTGAAGAACCTCCGTGTCTGTCTTCATGTTCCCGTCCCGACCTCGGGTCCTTCCTCTCTGCCATCATCAACATAAAACTTTTGCCTTGTGCTATCGGTCATCTAAGGGTAGACAGGAGTGGTGACGTGCCATTCAGTAGCTTTGGCTCGGTTTGCTGCTCTCCTTTAGCTGGCTTCTCTTCACTCACCTCAACTCCCAGCATGCATAGCAAGCAAGGGCTTCCCACCTCTGCCTGGTGCTGGTTCACTCTACAGAGCAGGAGAACAGCCTGCAGCCAGGGGAAGCTCTGCCTCAGAACGAAAGACGGCAGGCAGGAAGGTATCTTTGCTTTGAAGAGATACCCACAGACTCCTTTAAGATGCCTGCATATGGAAACAAACATGGACCAAGAGGGGATGAGCACGGGATCACAGAATCCTTCCCCACTGCCTCCCAGCAGGAGGATGTGGGTCTTACACTGAGCTTCAAATGCACAAAACAAAACCAAAACAAAATATGCACGTCCCTTAGTGCTTTAGTTTGGGCTAAGAACAATCTGGGGGTGCTCTGCTGGGTACTACATTCTTTGCGGTCTCAAGCAGATTCACCACAGAGACTCATGGGAAATCTTCAGTCCTGTGACATTGTGGACCATGTGTGCTCTTATCCCTCCTCAGCAAGGAATAAGGAACCGCAAACAGCACAGTCCAGGTAGCAACAGTGGGCTGTCCAGAAGTGGGCTAGAGGGTGTCAGCAACTTATGTAAAGGCATGCAAGAACACACACATGTGTGTACCTGTGTGCACTCATGGACATGTGTGTGTGTGTGTCTGTGTGTACATAGACAGGTGTATATTACATATTCCTTTGTATATATGTCAATGTGTATGTACATTTGTGTGCCTATGTGTGTGTATACCCATGTGAGTGTATAATGGTGTGTGTGTGTGTGTGTGTGTGTGTGTGTTTGTGTGTGTGTGTGTGTGCATGGCAGTGTATGCATATTGGAATGTATGATTACTGGTATATTTGTGTGTGTTCTTGCATGCCTTTACATAAGTTGCCTGTGCCCAGCTGGAGGCCACATATTTAAACACATGGGCCTATGGCATAAATTTAATAATCGATGAGAGAGCTTAAGACTCCAACATCCCAGAATGACTTAAGGAGGCTATGAGGGCAGAAAGTGGGGGACACAAAGTTCTGGGGCGACTGGAGAGTGAGAAGGATAGAGGACAAGGAGCTGGGAGTGACCAGGATGAGCATGAAGCCCCACCATGGCATTGAGTGAATGACAAGCAGTGATGTCTGGGGACACAGAGGTCAACCTTGACTGCTGTTCCTCGGATGCAGTCAACCCTTATGTTTCTGAGACAGATTCTCTCATTGGCTTTCTCTTAGTTAGGGTTTTATTACTGTGAGCAGACACCATGACCAAGACAACTCTTATAAGGACATTTAATTGGGGCTGGCTTACAGGTTCAGAGGTTCAGTCCAGTATCATCAAGGTGGGAGCATGGCAGCATCCAGGCAGGCATGGTGCAGGAGGAGGTGAGAGTTCTACATCTTCATCCAAAGGAATCCGAGGAGCAGACTGGCTTCCAGGAAGCTAGGAGGAGTGTCTCAAAGCCCACCCCCACAGTGACACATTTCCTCCAACAAGGCCACACTTCCTAATAGTGCTACTCCCTGGGCCAAGCATATTCAAACCACTACAGTCCTGAAGCTCACCAAGTTACCTAGGCTGTTTGGCCACTGACCTTCAGGAACCTAACTGTCTCTGCATCCACAGGGCTGGGATTATAGCAGCAGAGTGCCCTACCTGGCTATTTTCCACGTAGGTTCTAGAGATCAGACCCAGGTCCTCAAGCTTCGAAGGTAACCGCTTTATCAACAAATCTAACTTCCCACCCACAGGACTTGCTCTATTGACCCCATCACTGAATCCCCAGAGACTGTGGCACATAGTAGGTGCTCAGCACACACATGTCGAGTAAATGTTGGCTGTCCTGAAATCTGTGTTCCCCTCAGGGTCTTTGATCTGGAGCCCCATGATTGACTGGAGAAGCAGCCTGTTTCATTTCTCCTCTGTCTCTCACAGAATACAACCATTTCCATCTTAATTAAAAAATAAAAAGAGAGACAATAAAATGTGCTGTTACAGATTGGATGGGTAAAGAGATTGGCTTGACAGCAATGTAGGGATTTAATTATCACCCAGCAGGCCTGTGTAACGCACATTCAAAGGCAGGCAGAAGTTGAAGAGGTCCATTGGTAAATCACTGCTTTTAACAATGGGAGGGTCCTTTGTAATTGTCCATTTCCCGCTGGTGAGGTCACAAAGAATCCATAAGCAGCTCGGGTGCCATGCACCTAGGGCTTTAACGCACACACCGCCCTGTATGATGGAATGCTGTCTGAGAGGGGCTTGACAAGGTGAAGGCTGGAAGGCAGACCCTGGAATTTGGCTGGTTAGCATGGCCTCTCCAAATCCACAGCTTCCCACACGTTTCTGGACTCTCATCCGAGGGCCCAGGGAGAGTTGAGGTCACAGGAGAAGGTCACTGCCTGTTGTGAGGTATCACCTTGTGACAAGTTCAGCCTCAGTTACCTGGTTATTCTTTTGCCAGACCTAGGAGATCCAGAGCCAGCTTTTGGGGCCCACTCTCAGGGAAAGGAACAGATGGCAAAGAGAACTCAGGAGTGTTTCATTCTGGCACCACCCTGGGGCACATGAGGAGGACCTCCTCCCTGTAAACCCAAAGCAACCTCCTCCAGTCTCCCCCTGTCTGATAGCCCTGCTACACCGTCCCTGTTCTGAGCATTAGTCTTCGTGGGGACTGTGCCATTTGCAACGGGGGAATGACTGAAGCCATGGTTTTAGGAAGTAGGCTCTGCCTCCAGGACCTTGGACAGCATCGTTGGCAGCTGTGAGTTGCGCACTGGCTACAGAAAGGCTCTCTGCCTGCCCCATTGGGTATTCACCCATACCAGCCCCTTGCTCAGGAAGTGAGCATACTCACATGAGCTCTCAGGGGAGACTTTCAACTCTACTCAAACCTGGAAAAACATTCAGGTCTTGTAATCATTGATTTTTAATATTTCAAAGCATTGACAGAGGACTCAGCCCACTAAGAGAGATAGCTCTTACTATGTCCACTCAAGTGCACCCAGGACACACACACACACACACACACACACACACACACACACACACACACACACACACACAGACATGTTACTGGTAGCCTCGGGATTAGTGTGTGTAGCAGGCATGACTGTGGAGTGATAAATACTTCCAGCCATCCAGCTTCCCTGCATACAGTGCAACTACACTTTCCGACACGTCTCTACTCAGGGTTGGGTGGATTTATGAAACTGGTCTGAGAATGAGCCCGGATGGGATCCACCAGGCATGGCTTTCTTGCCTGGTATGTATTTGCTGGTAAGCATCTATGTAAGTTGTTTCATCTGCTGCTGTGAGCAGCAGAGAGGCAGACAGCACCCTGGCTCTGTAGGGTGAGAGCCTCAGGCCCCCAGGGGCAAAGCTTCCTCTCCACCAGTGTTCAAAGAGGAAATGCCTCTTGGCTGTTAGACACCATTGTAATTCGGAAGCTTTTGGTGTAGGCATGACCTGGCCACCCTGGTCAAAAAAGAAAAGTTTTAGTGACTTCTTTATGAAAAAGCAAGAGCCAGCATTAGAATCATCTTGGAACAGGAAGCCTTGAAGCTCACCTAAATTGTCAGTACTCAGAGGTTTACTGGTGTTTTGAGAACATTTTTATAACACTCCAGGATATAGTAGTAGTAGTAGTGTGTGTGTGTGTGTGTGTGTGTGTATGTGTCTCTGTGTGTGTGTGTGTGTATGTGTGTCTGTGTGTGTGTGTGTGTGTGTGAGAGAGAGAGAGAGAGAGAGAGAGAGATCCACATTATCATTATCATCTAGCTATCTATAGCATCCATCTACTGTCTAGCATCTATCTATTTACCTGTCTAGCATCTATTTATATATATTGACTATACGGCCATTGTCTATATAACTCTATCTATCTATCTATCTATCTATCTATCTATCTATCTATCTATCTATCTATTGATCTATTTATCATCTGTCTGTCTATCATCTACCATCTTCCCCTCTTTCCTCCTCTCAGGTATCACTTTGTTTCTCAATCCCTCCTGAAGACAGGGGTGTATGCTCCTCTTAAGCTGATATGGGAAGATCCACCTGTTTCCTCAAAGCCCCAGAGTCTGTCCCCCTCCACTCTGCTTTCCTAGTCTGTGTGGGTCCTTGAGATTCTTTCCTTTTGTGAGACGTTGAAACCAATTTCCTGAGTCCAGCTGCTTCTCCATGGGAAACCAGGTTCCTTTGCACTTCTGGTTAAGGCCCTGTTCAAGGAGTCTGCTCTGGGTGCTCTGAGAGTCCAGTGGATGCTGTGTGAGCCCTGCATTTTCTGTCTCTCAGGACCTCTGGGGGTGAAACACCAAGCTCTTGGGGGAGGGCATCTGTGACGGGCAAGCCTGCTGCTCTCTTTCAGGTGGGTTTTATTGGGCTTCCAGAGCCATGGCTTCCTGAGAGGGCTGTCAAGGAGTCCACCCGCTCAGTTTGATTCAGTGATGTTGGTGAAAATTGATGATCAGGAGCAAGAGGGTCGCCTGGGATGTTAAATACTTCTTAGGAGCTGAGGGTGAGGGGGGGGTTATGAAAGTTTACTTATAGTTCATTATTTTTGATAGGACGAGCCTTTGGCTGGTGGTATTGGCCCAGGTCCATGTTTGGATACCAAATTCGGGTGTCCACTGGAGAACCACCCTCCTGTCACTGTTTCCCACCATGGCAGAGCTTGGGACAGCTAGGCCTCACCCTCTAGCTTACTCCGCCTCTGAGTTGAAGGGTGGTCACTTAAGGCAACCAAGTATCCACCCAAAATTTGTGCAAGGGAGACGTTTTACAGGAACATAAGGCTGGTCAGCAGTTGCCTGAAGTGGTTAGTGGCCATCTTTAGCACCATGCGTACAAATTGTCTCAGAATTCAGTCAGTGGAAATCAACTAAGTCTGTCCATATATTATAAATACCTGTGCCTCCAGTCATGGAAATTAGTAGGTTGTGTGAGTCTCTCTCTCTCTCTCTCTCTCTCTCTCTCTCTCTCTCTCTCTCTCTCTCTCTCTCTCTCTCTTTGTGTGTGTGTGTGTGTNGAGAGAGAGAGAGAGAGAGAGAGAGAGAGAGAGAGAGGAGAGAGAATGTGAGTGGGAATGTGTATGTATGTGTATGAGTGAGAATTTTGAGTGTGTGTGAGTGTATGTGTGAGAGTGTATGAGTGTGTCTATATGTGTATGTGTCAAGGTGTGAATGTGTGTGAGTGTGTGTGTGTGAGTGGAGAATGTGTGTGTTTAGGTGTGTTTATCTATGTGTGTGCATGTGCATGAGGTCAGAGGTTCTTCAAGAAGCCTCCATCCTGTTATTTAGACAAGGTCTCTAGCTGGTCCTGAACTCACTCGGTAGACTAAGCTGGCCCGCTTGCCCCAGAGCTCTGCCCACTTTCACCCTTTCTGGCATCTGGTGGTTACAGGAGCATGTGTCACCATGCTCAGCTTCCTGGAATCAAGCTGAGGCCCCTGCACTTGCAGGGCCAGCATGTTCCTGACTGAGCTTCCTAGAATCAAGCTGAGGCTCCTGCACTCTCAGGGCCAGCATGTTCCTGACTGAGCTCTGTTTCATTTGAATGAGGCAGTCTGTGTGAGATCTCTGTCTCTCACACCACAGGAGCTTTGCCTGGTACCTCTGCCCCAGTCTTGGTTGGAAGAGCTGTCTATGAAGCTGGGCCAGAGCTCTGAACTCAGTGTCTGAGGGTGTGAGTGATATTATTATTGACTATCTTCCAGTAACAGTGGCACCAGGTTACTCAGAGAACCACATGGTATCTCGGGACGGGTGTACACTGGCGGTGACACTCGGCAGTCCATGGCCTCCCTCCCAAGTGGGAGCACACTAGGATTGTTCTTGGATGAATTCATACCTCAGGTGCGGGTGTGCCCTCTACGGCTTTCAATTTAAGTCTTCCAGCCTACAACTGTGATGCAATAAACACATATTCTTTTTCTATGACTCCTTAATCTGCAACCAACGCTGCATCCCAGAGCTGGTGGCAGTGAACTTTAGTTTATTGAGTCAACTTCAAATATTTGAAGGTGTCATAGGCAGTGTTTGTCATCCGCCTGAGCAGCCCTGGATTCACATTCCTGGGTGGCTTCTGGTATGCTGCCTTCACACGCAACAATAAAATATCAGGGCAGAGGGTTTGGGGAAAAGCTTGTTCTGGCTGCGGAGTCACTTCCTGGGACAGCTTTTGTAGTAATGATGAGTCTTCTAGGTCAACTGGGAACATCTAGGAAGAGGACATACCAGACACTGTTAAGGATGTCACCTTGAGGGGTCTGGCCAGAGGAGAAAGTGTCAAACTGAACTTCAGATCTATCATCTTCAGGGGCAAGGTGAGGTGCTGTTGTGCTGACATTCACAGTCCTGAGGTGTTTCTATGCTTAGAGAGTGTTGAAGAGTGTGAGAAAAGTGTCAGGAAAAAACACATGTATGCACACTCGTACACACATATGCACACACAAACCACACACACACACACACATACATACACATACACACAGAGACACACATATGCACACATATACATATATATACACACACAAACCACATATACACACATGCACATGTATATATACACATACACACATATACACACATACACATATATACACACAAACCACATACACACATATATACATATATATACACATATACACAGAGACACAATACACGCACATACACATACACACACAAACACACACTCATATATATCTATATATAGAATATATAGATATGTATCTATATATACATATCTATATATTCTATATATATATTCCATCACTGTAATAAGTTCCTAGGGCAATCCAGTTATGACAAAGAAGTTGACTCTGGCTCAGAGTTTGGGTTCTAGAAAAGGGTGGATAGGCGCCTTGCCTTCAGGCCCATGGTGAAGAAGTACATCTTGGAAGGTAGATGTGGTGAACTTCAAATGCTCACCTAACAAGGAGAAGAAAAGATGAGGAGGGAGTCAGAGTCCTGGATCTTCATTGTAAGCATGACCAATGAGCTACAGATGTCCTGTCAGAGAATATTACCCCTGCCCATCTTCCCACCCTGAGGCCTTTAACACACAGGGCTCGGGGAACATCTTAGACATTCCAAACCACTGTAACCTGTTCTGGAGTCCAGTTCCATCACTCTGAGAAGAGTGGGTTGTCAGCATCTGCCTCCTTCCCTCAGCACACTTATCCAGTATCCACTGCATCCTTCATGGCTCACCATGCTGACAGGATCCATGAACAGCATCTGTTAAATATGCTTCACTCTGGAATCTGTGTCCTAGATTCACAATGCTTAGAGTGATGTGTGGACCATATTCCTCAACATCCCTCATCCTAAAGGGTATGGTACAGGTTGAAGGGTGGTTGGCTCCTTTGTTTCAGAGGAGCACTTGGCTTGGTCATGGTGTCTTCTCTGGAATCTATCATCCCTACTGAGTATCTTCTGTCCTCCAGAGTCCCCTCCTCTCTCAGGCTTGGACAACGGGTCCTTCATCTGCACTCCTGCCCATGAGCACTCTGAGTTATGAATTGAGTCAAGTCTGTTCACATTATTTATGCCTTAGACCTCAGTGGGACTATCCAAAACAAGCTGTGAGGGACAGGGTGGCACCGGAACTGTATGAGACCCTTGGCTAGTTAGAGAGTAGGTGCTAATAAACTGTCTGATTGCACGAAGAACACAGAAACAGCAGCCTTAGGAACTGTTACCAGCACTTAAGTGCAGTCATCTAATGGGGGCTGCTTGCTCTTTAGAATGACAGAATAGCTTCTCCTAGCCTGAGCAGGGTGTTGAGGCCAAACTAGTCTGAACAAGAGTCATAGTTTTAAAACTACGAAAAAAGGATGGTCTGTACTGGGGAAAAGGACATTTTAATTCTCAGTTTTGCACACGTGTGAGCAGACATGATTCTCGGTTTTGCATATGTGTGAGTAGATGTGATTCTCAGTTATGCATATGTGTGGGGAAAAGATGTTCTAATTCTCATTTATGCACACATGTGAGCAGACATGGGACTATGACACAGTGGTGAGGAAAGTTGGCATGGGAAGAGAAAGAGAAAAATGAAGAAGGGAAGAAAGCAAGGAAGGAAGAAAAGGGGAAAAGAAGGGAGGGAGGAAGTAAGAAGGAAAGAAGGAAGGAAGGAAGGAAGGAAGGAAGGAAGGAAGGAAGGAAGGAAGGAAGGAAGGAAGGAAGGAACCATGATAGAGGTTTCACACTCCTCTTCTAGCTGCATTATTCTTGGACTACTGGCTCAACACCGCCTGTTTGTTAGCTGGGAGGGAAGAACAGGAGAATCCACACTGCCTTTCTTCAGACTGGGCCTGAGTGGCCTCAGCTGTTTTCACTATTGCCGATAAGCTATGCCCACACTGCCCGTGACTCTGTATTAGACTTGCAGGTCCCAGGTCTCATGGGCCCCGTGGGTCCCCAGGTAGATAGATCCCTGGCCTAGTCTAAGTGTAAGCAACAGACTTAGATCACCCAGAAAACTGACTGGGAGCGTGAGTTCTCAGTCTACTCTAGAAGCAAAGACTCTAGAGCTGCCTTGGGCTTTCCCAGCCAGAGAGCCTGCTGCCTGCTCAGGCCTGAACTCATGTGATGATATACCAATACCCTTGCCTTTGCACTGTTTCCCCAACACTCAGCTAAACAAGCTCTAAATGAGGTTGGGATTAGAGAAGCCAAGATATTCTCATGCGAATGAAGTCCACTGTGTTCTATGGGCCCTAAGGATTCCCTGAGACTTCTGGAGAGGAAGGAAAGGAGTGGGTATGGAACAAAGACCAACTCTCCCATTCAAATGGCTGTCTCCAGTGGCGGATCTGGACAGACTCATCTAAACTCTTTATAGTCCGTTTCCTATCTCATAGAATGCAATCTGCAGCACCCAGTGTATAGAACAGAGATCCCAATGGACTGGATTTAGCTCTTAGACTCTCACCTGTCAAGATAAAGTGTGGAGTGTTGTTTACTATATCATTGGAGTTAATTTTTCTTTTCTTATTGTTAATGTATTTCTTACTCTTTCCTCTTCAGTGGACACACATCAAAGCAAACAACCCCAAAGACATTCTATACCTGCGCCAAATTCTCTAACGATAAAATACAGATGCACACCACAATCCTTTCAGTCTCCATTAGGATGTAAGAGTGTTCAAGGAAGAGACACTCAGTCTACGGGGAAGCCATTTTTTTCTCACACAGGTATCGGGGGACAGGTACTTGCTGGTATTGAAGACTCTGATGGCTCCCCTCGCTTCCCTTTAGCTCGGAGACAGATACAGTCACTGACGTCCACTGTCTGTAGGTGCTGCTGCTGGGCTGCCGTGGCAATGGATCTCTTAGGATCTGCCATCTGAGACTGGTGACATTGTACCTCCAGGAAGACCAGGGGGCCTGGGCTAGAATGAAGAGATGTGGTCCCCAAGTAGCAGATGGCCCCGTATTCTCCTTCAGTCAGGCTTTGCCTCCAGATGTATCTTGCTATGTTCTTTGCCAAGCATACATTTGTGTGCTACTCCTAGATGCTTATATGAATGCTTGCATGTGTATGAGGGCACGTGTGTTTGAGGGTACACAAGCCTGCGTGCGTGTGTGCATGTGTATGAGGGCCTGAAGTTGACATGAGGCATATTCCTCAACTGCTCTTGCCTTATTTATTAAGGCACAGTCTCTCCATTAAGCCTAGAGTTCACCCGTGAGCTGGTCTATTTACCCAGCTAGTTCTGGGGAACCCCTATCTCTACCTCTGGAGTTCTTGGATTACAGGGGACCAACACATCTGCCTGGTTTTGTGTGGGTTCTGGAGACTCAAACTGGTTCTCATGTTTGCATAGCAAGTGCATTTCCCACCAGGCTCTTTCCCTTCTCCTTGTTCTAACTGTCCATCCACTCATCCCCTCACTCATGGCGCTGTCCAAAACGACGTTGAGTGCATGCTCATTTTCAGAGGGGGATTCTTCGTGAGGCTGGGAATGAAAACATTGTTTTCCTTGGAAGCAGCCACTGGCACTGCAGTCCACAGAAGTAGCTTCTCTTAGCGTGACTCCTCTCTCTCTCTCTTTGATTTCTCACCCCAAACTTCTTACATGGCAGAGGAAGCTGTAATGCCAGAACCGAGACAAAGAGCGTGGGGATGTCTCTGGGAGGAGCACAGGGGATGCAAGCTCCGGGGGATGACATATTCTAGGTCAAGGGGTCAGGCTTATTCCAGACACGGGGACACTGAAAATGCGTATTGTAGCTGGCACAAGATTTCTGAACTCGATGCTGCTATGTCCATCAGCCTTCTGCCTGGGATAGAGCCATCCAGTGGCCTCAAGGATCATGGTACCCGGGCCTGGAGAAAGTGAAGGGACTGTTCCTGGCCTCCTGGAAGGCTTAGGGTGACAAGCCAATGCCAGGTTAAGCACCATTCACAGAGCATCTGGGGTGCAGAGCCTTCTGGTGACTCAGATGGACGTGTCACGTGTGACCGGGTGTAATTGGGTTAGTGGTGATCTGAATCCTTGAAGCAGCCTCTCTCTGATCACATTGAAGTCTGTCTTGGGGTCATCTCAAGTCTTACAGGGCTGAGGGCTTCCTATAATGTGAGGTGATTCTACTTCACACATTTGTACGAAGGACAAAGAGCTAGGTAGAGGCTGAAATGGGGAGATCAAAGATGAAATAGTAAAGAGAAAGAATATAAAATTACAAATAAGTCAATAGTTTGAAGAGATGATAATAGATACATGATATATAGATGATAAGCTAGATGGTAGATGGATAGATAGATATGTGATAGATACATGATAGATAGATAGATAGATAGATAGATAGATAGATACATAGATGATAGATACATGATATATAGATAGATGATAGATAGATGATAGATACATGATAGATAAGTGATATATAGGTAGATGATATAAAATAGATGACAGATAGATGGATAAAAAGTGATAGGTAGATGATAGATACATGCTAGATAGATAACAGATAATATGTTGTAAATAGTCATAGAGGTAAATTGATGATAGGTAGATGATAGGCATACAGACAGACAGACAGACAGACAGATATAATATGATAACTAGGTGATATATATATTAGCACAGGAGATCACAAGTCAGCTGCAGACAAGTCAGAGTTCCAGAGTAGGAGTGGTTGGAAGCAGTGTTTGTGCATCCTCGATGCTGTGACTCCCAATGGCCGTCCCTGTGAGCGGGAGCTCACATTGCTTTCTTCAATGATGGGATCCCAGAAGAGCCTGAATCTGCACAGGAAGTGAGGGAGCTGCCCTTACCATCTCAGGCTTGTATGCTTCTGCACACACCAGATGCTTCCATGAGAGGGAAGCAGAGGGAGTAGAATGTCTGGGGTATCCAGGGCAGACGGTCTAGCCAATTGGCAAGCTTGGGGTCCAGAAAGAGACACCATCTAAAACTATAAGGTGGCATGTACTGGAGAAGATGCCTAACATCAGCTTGAGGTCTCCACACTCACCAGCACACACATGCACAGACACACAGGTATGTGTACTTACACGCATACACACAGAGATACAGGGATGGGAGTCAGCAGGAGAAGGCCCCATAAAGGCAGATGCTGAGTGTCCTCCCTCCGCAGTCTGTGATGAGCCTTCTCGATCCTGAGCCTGGAGCATGGCTTCTGTTAGGAGCAGTACAGAGTTGGTGGCTCTGGGTTATGGCAGAGACAAGGCTTCTAATGGCTTTGGTGCCTCTCTGGCTTCCTTCCCAACCTTGTAGCAACCCCATCAGGCCGTGAGCCACCGGCCTCCAGTTTTAGTTACTCTCTGCCCCTCCAAACTCTGCAATGAAGCACATTCTTGTGTGTTTATCCAGTGGCCCCAATGCCAGAGCTGGTGACAGGAAGAGTGAATGCTGGAGCTGTGACCAAGGCTGCCCCTTCCTCTGTGAGGCCTCAAGGGTGCTCCATAGCCCAAGCCATGAAGAGAATTTAGGCTCACAGGCTGGGACGATGAGATCATGACACACGAGCATCATTGTTTCCTGGGGCAGCGAGCCTTTGAAAGACAGACTGGAAGAAAGAGACTCCTAGTTCCTATTTCTTTTGAACATCTGGAACTACAAAGAGCGTTAATTTTTAAGTGGCCGCTAGGAGTGATGGAAGACCCCGGCTGTCCATTTAGTGGGTGATTATGAAGTTGCAGGCTGTGTGAAGTCAATTGTTATAGCCTGCTCCTGCTCCCGCTCCCCCCCCCAAATGCAGTGTTCTGTGTAAGGCCTTACACTCATTGTGCTTCAATAAAGAAACTAAGTGGGAAGGGCCACACACTCCCGCTCTGCCAAAAGAATTTCTCTTCGAGTGTCTTTTCATAATAAAATAATTCTGCATTCAAGCTTTGAATTCCATGTGCTCACTCTGGATGTGTGTGGCAGTAGGCTGCGTTTTCACTGCTGGGCACAATCTGCTAATGGGTACTTTATGGCTAAGTGTGTTGTCCCTTTGGGAGAAAAAAATAAGTTTATCCCCGCACACGTCTGGTCTCCGAGTCTTCTGATCAGTGCTGCTGTTGGGCTCACAAGAGTCATTTGTAAGCTTCCCAAGTGAGATGCCAGCAACTCCCCTGTCCCCAGGTGAGAGGGGGAAACGCTAAAAGCAAAAAGCTGTGTCACCTGGAGGCAGGAAGATGTTCTTCTGTCATGGCGTCTGTGTCTACCTCGTGGGTGCCATCTGCCACAAGGCATCCCGCTCACTGTGCGAATGTTCCTCAGGTTAGAACAGTGGGGACTGTCGCTCAGAGAGGGACACAGACAGAGGACCCTTGCTTGCACTTCACTTGGGCTGGAGACATGGCATGGCCGCCCAGGCAGGTAACATACTTGCTGTACAACCCGAGTAGGGTTACTGGAAGCCATGGTCAAAGGAGAAAACACACTCTTTTATTTTTCTTGGATATTTTCTTTATTTACATTTCAAATGTTTTCCCCTTTCCAGGTCTCCCCTTCGGAAACCCCCATCCGATTCCCCTGCCTTTATAAGGGTGCTCCCCCACCAACCCACCCCACCCACTCCCATCCTCCCACCCTGGCATTTCTGTACACTGGGGCATTGGACACCCTCAAGCCTGAGGGCCTCTCCTCCCACTGATGTCCAACAGGGCCATCTTCTGCCACCTATGTGGCCAGCACTGTGGGTCGCTCCATGTGTATTCTTGGGTTGGTGGTCCAGTCCCCAGGAGCTCCAGGGGGTCTGGCCTGTTGACACTGTTGCTCCCTCCATGGGGCTGCAAATCCCCTCAGCTCCTTCAGTCCCTTCTCGTTTCCTCCTTTGGGAATGCCTGAGCTCAGTCCAATGGTTGGGTGCAGGCTTCCTCCTCTGTATTTGTCAGGCTCTGACAGAGCCTCTCAGGAGACAGCCATATCAGGCTTCTAGCAACAAGCACTTCCCAGCATCCACAATAATGTCTGGGTTTGGTGGCTGTTTAGGGGATGGATCCCCAGGTGGGGCAGACTCTGGATGGCCTTTCCTTCAGTCTCTGCTCTACACTTTGTCTCCATATTTCCTCCTGTGAGTATTTTGTTCCCCCTTCTAAAAAGCACTGAAGCATCCACATTTTGATCTTCCTCCATCTTCTTGGGCTTCATATGGTCTGTGAATTGAATCTTGGATATTCTGAACTTTTGCGCTAATATCCATTTATCAGTGAGTGCATACTGTGTTTGTTCCTTTGTGACTGAGTCACCTCACTCAGGATGATATTCTCAAGTTCCATCCATTTGCCTGTGAATTTCATGAAGTCATTGTTTTTAATGGCTGAGTAGTACTCCATTGTGTAAATGTACCACATTTTCTGTATCCATTCCTCTGTTGAGGGACATCTGGGTTCTTTCCAGCTTCTGGCTATTATATATAAGGCTGCTATGAACATAGTGGAGCATGTGTTTTTATTACATGTTGGAGCATCTTCTAGGTATATGCCTAGGAGTGGTATAGCTGGGTCCTCAGGTAGTACTATACCCAATTTTCTGAGGAACCGCCAAACTGATTTCCAGAGTGGTTGCACCAGCTTGTAATCACACAAGCAATGGAGTGTTCCTCTTTCTCCACATCCTCACCAGCATCTGCTGTCACCTGAGTTTTTGATCTTAGCCATTCTGACTGCTGTGAGGTGGAATCTCAGGGTTGTTTTGATTTGCCTTTCCCTGATGACTAAGGATGTTGAACATTTCTTTAGGTGTTTTTGAGCCCTTCGAGTTTCCTCAGTTCTTGAAGGATGTCTTCTGGCCTCCACAGGTGCACATGCGTGGCCATTCCCACAGTTACACAGACACACACACAGACATGTAGATATGCATGCATGCATGAATGCACATACCAAATTCACATATCAATAATAAATTAAATTAAAGCAAAAAAGTTCTGAGCTTTGGTTTGCTGGTCCGTGAGGAGGGATGGTCACGTGTTAGTGACGTTTCTCATTGGTCTAACAAGGAACTACTTAAGGCAGGGAGGATTTATTTTTTTTCTCGATATTTGAGGGTGTGGTTTATCATAACAGGAAGGTGTGGTGGTGGGAATGGCTTGCTCACATCTCAGCAGACGAGGAGGCAGACGGAACAGGAAACAAGGTAGCACTATTAACCTAAGCTCCGTCCCTGCTGGCCAAGCTCTCCAGTCAGGCCCCACTAGCTGAAGCTTCCACAGTTTGTTCCAATTGAGAATCATGTGTTTTAATGCATGGGGCTACGGGGCATTTTATATTCAAGTCATAGCCGTCCCCTAAGTCCCCATCTCAGGAGACTATGCACATTAAATGACATGGCTGTGGGACAGAGCCCCAGTCTTGAGGCTCTCTACTTTACTTCTCCCGAGAATCATTTGGTGTTAGAGAACGAGTCTTCTCCCCTCAGGATAGGGAGCTGAGGAGAGGGACAGAGACAGCGTTTGTGTCTCTTTTTTTTCAAAACCTTGCTGATTTTGTTAAAGCCAGGTTATACAACCTTTGCTTTTCAGAACACAGTGCTGTTGCCGATGGGACCCAGGAGACGCCAATGGCAAAGGTCCATGGCCTTCTCTGCAGATCGGGGGCTGCTGTCACCTGTGGGGTGACTTGCCTGGGATTGCCTCACAAGGAAGAGCTGAGGCAAAGCTGTGACCCACAGAGCCTTTTTAACCTGCGGCTCTGCTTCCCAGCGCTTGCACGGGTCACCATTCCTGACAGAAGGGGCCTAAGAGAGGACGGCTCTGCAGTTAAGAGCATGGGTGGCTTACACAGAAGATACTGGCTCGATTCTCAGCACCCATGTGGCGGCTCACAACCATCTGCAACTCCAGTTCCAGGACATCTGATGATCTCCTCTGTCCTCTCTCTTGGCACACAAATGGTACACAGACACAGACCCGGACACATAAAATTAAATAAAATTCCTGGCAAAAGCAAGCGTTTGGTTTGGCTCTTGGTTTAAGAAGGTGGAGACCATTCCACAAGGAGAGTCTGGAGGAACGCTGGTGCTAGAGACACATGGCTGCAACTTGCCCCATGGAGAAAATATTCATGGTGGAGGAGACTCAGGCTGTGACTCCTCACATCTTGATGGATCAGGATTAGAGAGAAGGAGATGTCTGTGCTCCGTTCTCTCTCTCTCTCCCTCCCTTGCCCGTCTCTCTGTCTCCTTCCCTTCCTCCCTTCTTGCTCCCCTCCCTCTCTTCTTACATAATTTCATGTATATGAAGTACTCAAAATTAAACAAATTAGGTAAAAAATCAACTCAGCATTCCAGGAGCGTTTGCAGGAAGGTAAGAGAGGCCTCTGCTAGCACACACACGTGTGTGTGTGTGAGTGTGTATGTGTGTGTATGTGAGTGTGTGTGAGTATGTGTGTATATGTGTGAGTATATGTGTGAATGTGTGTGTATGAGTGTGTATATGTGAGTGTGTGTGAGCATGTGTGTATGTGTGAGTATATGTGTGAATGTGT
>NC_034592.1:161037395-161086321 GCF_900095145.1 Mus pahari
CACACACACACACACATCTATCAGAGAACTGAAAAGTCAGGTTACAAAACAATAAAAAAAAAAATGTCTCAAAATGTTTGAGTTTGTTTTCTTGTTATTCTGACAGAACACCAGAGAAATGTCATATTAAGGGAGAAAAAGCTCACAGCTTAGAGTTCCAGGTTAAAGCCCATCATGGAATACAAATTGAGGCAGCAGAAACTTGCAGAAGTCATCTCATCAGATCGACAGTCAAGAGCAGAGAGCTAGGAGTTAATGCATTCAGTGGTCAGCTAGCTTTCTCCATCCTTTTAGGGAATGCCGCCCACAGGGGGCAGAGCTTCCCACAGTCACGAGAGTTCCTCATGAGGCTTCTCCCAGGTGATTTTAGATGATAGAGTCCACAAAACAAACTAACCATTATCATGTTTTAAGAAAGTTAATGATTTTTATGTTGGGCCACATTCGTATTTATCTTTGGCTGCAGGGTGGACAGGCTTTGGGGGGGTCTTGTGGTAGAATAATACCACAGTTCCAGTTCAATCTCTACCAGCTGACTGGAAGCTAGGAGAGGCTAGACCTTGCCTTTGTTCATGGAGTCTCTCTTACATATCTCATCTTATTACAGTTTTAATTATGTCCCTCCTCAAGTTCATGTTTTGGACACTTTGCCCCCGTTTGTGGTACTATGTGCAGATGTGAAACCTTTAAGTGGTAGAGTAAGGTTGGAAGAAGGGTTAGACCTTAGGAAGTCAGTTACAGCCACCCCTGCTCCCTGAGCCCAGCCTTGCTCCACAGTTTCTGCCATTGGATGGCCACAGACAGAGAGGTAACTAACACAGAAGTGGGTCTTCTCATCATCAAAGCCACTGGCTGTCAGCTGGGAGTGAACCCTCCAGCCAGAAGACTTGGCAATATCCAGAGATATTTTTGGTTGTCTTGACTGGGAAGGGAAAACGCTACCAGCTCCCACTAGCCGAGTCCCAGGATGCTTCTAAATATACCTCCATGTGCTGAAGACCACCCATGGCAAAGAAATGCCTGTTTTCCAAACGCTAACCATTCGAAGGCTGAAGAACCCTGCTCTAGGTTTCAGAGGAATGAATGGAAAGTTGCAAAAAACACCCCACACCACAATAGTCAATTTTACTTCATAGCATTTTCACAATAGGAGAACTATCACATAGGCCCTCTGACTTGATTTCTAGTTGTAATGATTCATCATGATTATCACCTCGATTAGACTGACAGACACCCCTTGGTGTGTCTGTAGGGAGTCTTGAGAGACAACCAAGTCATAAAGACTAATCGATATATTAGTTCACTGATTTAAAAATTCATAGATATCCTAGATAGTGGGGTGCTATGAGAGATAGGACCAGGCACAGGTTGGTAGGTCTGTGTCCCTCAAGGGATTTCTGACTCCTTGCTGCCTCCTGCCTTCCATAATGCCACATGACACCGGCAGCTCAGCTGTGCCATGCTTTTCCACTGAGACATTCCCCTTCACCACAGTCCAGGTCCGAGAGCCAGCTAACTGAGCCTTCTGAACCTGAACCAAATTCATTTTCCCTCCATCAAACTGTTTCTCTCAAGTGTTTACTAGGGGGATGAAAAGTCTGCCCTTATGCATCAGTTTATCGTGTGGATGTAGAAATGCAAATTCACTTTAAGGGATAGAGAATTTTTTTATTCTGATACAAATACAGGAAATCAAAGTCTGGGAACAGGGATTCAAGTTACCCTGGACGGTGTGTCACATCTTAGAAAAGGATTCACGAGACAACCGTGGCCTCGGGAAACACAGTCATGAGACAATATGCTTACACCACTGGGGCCCTCTGGAAAGCTATGGCAAGTCTGGAGAGGGTCTAGGGTTCGGACCCTGTCTTCACCATACTCTTGACTTTGCAGCCAACGGGGGGGTTGGCGAGGGTCAGAGAGCTTTGTCTAAGGGTCGCGAGGTGCCAGATAAGTCATGGAGGTGGACAGGAAGTAGTAATTAAGAGCCTCAAAAGACACCCCAAGGTTGTTTCGGGTCTTCATCTACAATAACGCATTTCTCCAGATTCATGCTCTATTCATCCAAAGTGAAGCACACTGCAGGGTCTATACTGGAGATACTGCGTCTTCAGATGACTCCAGTTCACAGTAGGAAGTGCAAGACAGGAGATGTAGAAGGGCAAACTGCAAGATCCAGAGGGCCAAAGGCCCTGGAATATGTGATTTTACCAGACATAGCTGGAAAATAAAAGACATAGGTTTACAGCAACACATGTGCATGCATACATTCATATACACACATTCACATTAACTACAATTTATAGACTCTATCTTAAAAATATATGACTCAGGAAATGAGCAACACTGGGTGATTCTTAACACTTTGTTTGCTTTGCGTGTATGTGTGTGACGTACCTGAGTGAAGTACACGTGCCATGTGTATGCAGTACATGAACATGCCAAAAGAGGGGGCTGGAGTTATGGGTGGTTGTAAACGACCTGACACTGGTGCTTTGAACTGAACCTGGGTCCCCTGCAAGAGCCTCTAATGTTCTTCACTATTGAGCCATCTCTGTCTACAGTGCCAGATTTTTATGATGCAAAGGATTTATTATTTTTAGTTAAATATAGTGGTGTGGTTAAGTTTAAAAGAGATGGTACCTATCAGAAATATATTTTTTGAACTATCTGTCAATGAAAAAAAGTTTAGCTTCTACTTTAAAATAATTTGGGGGTACAGTGTCTGTAATTTACATGGAAATAAATTTACATGAGTTTACCCCAGTTGATGAGTGCATGAGGTTCACGGTTCTGTTTGTAATAGGGCTTGGAATTTTCATAATAATATGTTTTTTTTTTTTAAAGTGTGCTACAGTAGCTGGGAACGTAGCTCAATCTAGGAAGTGTGAGCACACATAAGGAAGCAAATGTAGTGGTGAAACCTGTAATTCCAGCATTGGAGGGGGAGAAACAGGAGAATCCCTAGAGCTTGTTAACCAGGTAATATAGTCGTGCATGCGTGTGTGTGTGTGTGTGTGTGTGTGTGTGTGTGTGTGTGCGCGCGCGCGCGCGTGTGCGCATGTGCATGCGTGTGCATGTGTGTGTGCGTGCGCGTGTGCGCGTGCATGTATGTGTGTGCATGTGCGCGTGCATGTATGTGTGTGCATGTGCGCATGTGCGTGTGTGCATGTGCGTGTGTGCATGTGCGTGTGTGTGCGCGTGCGTATGTGCGTGTGCGTGTGCGTGTGCGTGTGTGTGTGTGTGTGTGTGTGTGTGTGTGTGTGTGAAGGTACAGGTACAGGTACAGGTACAGATACAGGTATATAGAGCTAACATAGCCAGTTCAGTGAGATCCTAGATCTCACAAAGTGTAGCGTGACTGAGGAAGACATGCAAGTTTGACTACTGGCACCCATAATACATGTACATGTGCACTCCACGTGCATGGACCCAAATGCTGCCTCAAACCAGAGTTAGCTCTGATCAATTTTAATTTCACATGCAGTGGTGCATAACATCACACACACACACACACACACACACACACACACACACTTCATGGATATGTTTTGGCATCTGTGAGGCCATCTTGTGGAGAATGAAACTCTAGATTAGGGTTCAGTCAAGACAGATAATGATGGTGCTGGGATTCAGGTTCAGAACTTTCCCAGCCCAAATCAAGGTTCTTCCCACTGTGTTGGGAGGTGGCCCAACCTCCCTGCAGACCACGGGTGGTGAGGAGCAGGGTGGGTAAGGAACATGCACATCTGGCAGGTGTGAATTTGCATCAGCTCTCTTCCAAGGCTGCATGGAGCTTTCCTCGTCAACTAGTGTTTGGACAGCTCAGACTCTGAGGACCCACAACACAGCATCTGACTTCTACTCTGGGACTCACTAAGTAATGCCAGGTTGGAAATGTAAATGTTTTCCCCATGGGGCAGGGATGTTTCCATCTGATTACGAATGGGGAGGGTTGGCAGCTGTTAATATTGATGGTTTTATTCCTTGAAAAAAAAAATGTCTCCAAGTTAGTACTAATCATTGTCTCCCCAAGTGAAGGATGGAGTGCCCTCTTCTCGGAGAATCTAAATAAGCATTTACGAACACATTCTTTACAGGACAGATGGGAAAATGAGTCTCATCTCTGGCATGATGAGGAGCTATTCAGGACGATAAAGCAATTATTAGTTTCTGTGTTGGGACACTGAATTTACAAAACTCCATAAAGAGGAGGAGAACACTGGATGCTGCTGCCGCTACTCCCTCTGAGCTTCGGAGGTGTTGTCATCAGCACGCTGACTGTGTCACTTGGCACTGCATTGAAAGCTAACAAGGACTGGGATTGTTTTTTCTCACTTGGTAAATAACTTGTTTTGCACTTGACTAGAAACATCTGGAAACCTTACATACCTGCTCCCAGCTTTTGCTTTTCTGTCTCCCGAGCAGATGTTTTTGCGGACAGTGAAGAGGAAGGAGTCATCCCACTCGGTTTGCATCCTGATATGACACTGAGGAGGGTTCTAGGAAAACTCTCTCTCTCTCTCTCTCTCTCTCTCTCTCTCTCTCTCTCTCTCTCCCCTCTCTCTCCTCAACACCCTTGCTGGTCACTGGAGCCAGGGGAGGTGTGGGCAGACTTCAGGGCGAACACTCCGTGCTCACGGCTCCACACAGAGACTCCTGACTTGGAGGTGGGTAGAATCTGTGACCTGCTGTAAGAATTGAGAAGCCAGAGGGCTTGTTGCTTGTATGTTTGTGTTTCTGGTTCTAGGACTTTTCTCTCTTGTTTCCTCTTGGAGCTTTTGTGAAACACTTGGTGTGACTGAGGAGGCTTATGAGGCAAGAAATATGACCTCTGCCTGCAAGCCAGTGAGAAGCCGAGAGACCTGTGAGGAAACATGTGCTGTCTGCAGCCTTGTGAACTCAGTGAGCCTGGAGATGAGTCCACACTGAGACCGCAGCCTTTAACTGAAGGGGCTGCTTCCAGTGCTGGGTGTGGACTCCAGCTCACAGGAACTGTGGTGCAATACACACGGGTGGCTAACGGTTGCAGGACAACTGCTGATTGAATAAAAGGTGAAGAAGTAACACTCCAAATGTCACCCAGGTGGCTGGCGAGTGGCAGGCCTGAGATCCAAGCTAATTTCTATGCCTATCCTTGAGAGTTGGCTCATGGGAAAAGTTTTACATGCCTCCTGGGAAGCAGAAAAAAGAGCTGGTGGGGTGAGTGGAAGGCAGGAATGATGGGCTGAGGTATATGGACCAATTCACCCTCACCCTTACATTAGAATTGGGGGCCAAGAATCCAAAGCATCTTGGTGGTGCTTGCTGTGTCCCATGGCTTTTCAGAATTCTAGATACAGAGAGATGGCAATGTCCAGACAAGGAGCCTGGGAGCAGAAATGAAGGAAGCAAACAGAACCAAGGAGGTGTGGAGGTGTAGTGTTCTGTTTCAGAAAATCAGAAACCAGGGGGAGCAGGAGAATTCTAGCCCCAGAGTAACAGTTGTTTGACAGTTCACAAATGACACACACACACACACACACACACACACACACAGACACACACACACACACACAGACACTCACACAGACACACACACAGACACACACACAGACACACAGACACACACACAGACACAAAGACTTTGGAAAACCATCTCTTCAATTTAAAAAGCAAGACTCACAAAACAGTCATTCATTTATTTGTTCTTCTTCCATCAGCAGTAGACCACAGCTTGTCATTTAGGGGTGAGGCTTGGTGACATTTTCCTCCGTCCATGTTGACATGCAGCTGATGTGACTTTACAGGTCTTGTGCAGGTGTTGTGCTGTTTAAAGTTAATTACAGTGAACACATGTATAAAATCCTCAAATTAGAAAAGTATGTAAGTATAAATATGAATATCAATAATGCACAATATATATAAATATTATATAGTATAAATATCTATATAAAATATGATATAAGTAAGCTTGTTAGGAAATAGCCAAAGGCTTGTAGTCATGAATGGAGGGTTTGTTTTGGAATAATAACAGAATTATGGTAAGACTGAGAAACTACACTAACTGGTGTAGTGTGGGCAGACGGCCACTAGAGGGAGCAGGTTGGAGCTGGTACCCCTCCAAGCCTCCTGTAAGAACAACTTCCCATCATGGTGTGGCTCCCTGAAAAACCCCACTTGTAGGCTGAGTGGGACCTGTGACACAGCTCACCCAGCAGGGAAAACTGAGCTGTGAGTGTTAGTTTCACACAATTATTAGTAGATCTTTCAACATCATAGTCCTTTAAGGTGGTACATAACTGCAAAAAAGATCTAGACAAACACTTCGCTGAAAGAGTCGTGCAGGTGACAGGCAAGCCTGTGGAGAAGCACAGCATGACACAGATGCAGAGCTAAAGAGTGAGTTCAAGGCCAACCTGGGCAACTTAAAAGCTGAAAGAGAGCCAGGCTGTAGCTCAGGGTTAGCGATTACCTGCATGACTGAGGGCTCTTGGTTCCATTCCCAGGACTAGGGGAAAGGAGAAGGAAACCCGAGATGACAATAGCCATGAGGATATGCTGCCCGCTAACTAGACTGGCTGAAATCCAAAATAATGACAATAGCAGATGTCAGTAAGGACATGGGCTGACGGGATCTGTCACCTATTTCTGACAGAAATAAAAACCTTGGGCACTACAGTCTTAGTTAGGGGTCTGTGGCTTGGATAAAACACCTGACCAAGGCAACTTATAAAAGAAGTGTTTAAGGGCTTATGGCTTTAGATGGTTAGAGCTCACGATGGTGGAATGAAGGTCTGGTGGTAGAAACAATAGAGGCCTCACATCTGTATCCACAGCAGGAGACATAGATGACACACTGGGAACTCAGATACTCTGTGGAAACCACGAAGTCAGCCTCAAGTGATACACCTCATCCAACAAGGTCACACCTCCTAATCCTTCCGAAAGAGTTCTGCCACCTAGGAACCAAGTATGGTGGTTTGAATAAAAATGGACACCATAGGCTCATCTGTTTGACTGCTTTGTCCTCAGCTTTATACCATAAGGTACCACAAGGGTTGACGAGTATAAGATCAGCTTGGAAGAGCATCTCATGGAATTGTACATGGTCCCCTGAGTGGCTAAAACAATCTCCAGAAAGGAACTAAATAAGAGTACTACCATGTCCTGAGTTCAAATGTCACTACAGTGAAACAGGAATCACAATTCCTGTGGCATATGACAGATTTGTTGTTACATGGGGAGGGCTATGTGCAGAGAGCAGCTGTGATCAGCTGAGCCTCAGCAACAATGGGAATGGCGCTCAGGACCCTAGAGAGATGTCTTGTTGGTTCATGATGCAGACATTCAGGACCCTGGAGAGAGGTCTAGTTGGTCGATGATGCTGGCACTCAGGACCCTAGAGAGAGGTCTAGTTGGTCCATGATGCTGGCACTCAGGACTCTAGAGAGATGTCTTGTTGGTCCATGATGCTGGCACTCAGGACCCTAGAGAGAGGTCTTGTTGGTCCATGATGCTGGCACAACTGGACAGCCCAAAGCTGAAGGGTGGAGCACATCTTCTCACTACACAAAAACAGAACTCAGACTGGACCACAACCATACTATAGAAATCAAATAAAATACAGAATACAGAAGAACAAATTTCATAGCCTTGGATGCAGCAAAGGATACTTGGTCATGACAGCAGCAGCACAAACTATTTTTAAAATGGTTATTGTTTCAACAAAGCTTAATCTTTGGGACTTTGAAAGAAAAAAGGAAAAGAAAAAGAAAGAAAGAAAGAAAGAAAGAAAGAAAGAAAGAAAGAAAGAAAGAAAGAAAGAAAGGAAAGAAAGAAAGAAAGAAAGAAAGAAAGGGAGGAAAGAAAGAAAGAAAGAAAGAAAGAAAGAAAGAAAGAAAGAAAGAAAGAAAGAAAGAAAGAGAAAGAAAAGAGCAAGCAAAATGGGAGAAAGTATCTGCAAAGAATATATCAGATAAAGGATTTAAATCCAGAGTGAACACACATACCTAAGAAACAACCCAGTTTAAAAATAAGCACCATATCTAAATGCAAAAAGGTTAGAGAAATATGCATTAAGGGTCTGTAGGGCCATTGACATCATTGGCAATCAAGGAAGCACTAATTGAAACACAATGAGATTCTACTTCACCTCCTCTGGTGTGACTACAATCAGAAATCACGGCTCTAGCAAGTGTTGCTCACAGTCTGAAGATATGGGAACCACCATGAGTTGCAGGTACATAGATGCAGTTGCTTGCAAACAGCCTGCGTGTGTGTGTGTGTGTGTGTGTGTGTGTGTGTGTGTCTATGTGTCTGTGCGTGTGCGTGTGCGTGTGCGTGTGTGTGTGTGTGTGTGTGTGTGTGACAATCAGGGGGATACACAGCAATTCCATTCTAGCTGCCTTCCAACAGAGGTGAAAACACATCACAAAACCCCCATGGGATTTAGCACAGTGTTATTTATGAGAGGGGAGGGGTAGAAAACACACAAGTGTCTGTCACAAGACACGTAGATAAAGACAACATGGTGTCTTCATACTGTAGCATGTTTTCAGAACCAAGAAAGTTTAGTTTAGTATTGACTCACTCTTACACATGGACAGAGCTTGGAAACATGCAGAACTGAAGAAGCCGATCACAAGAGACCTCATTCTGTAGACACTAAAGGAGCCATGACCAAAGTAGTGGTTCTTGGGACTGGGCTACAAGGTTTGGGAGCAAAAGCAAAGGCTCTGGGGTTTCTTCTTGGGGGGATAAAAAGTTCCAATAATTTACTGTGATGATGGCTACACGTATCTGTGAATGCACTAAAAATTTGTTGTTTGCTTCCAGTGAATTTTACCACATTGAGTGAATTATAACAGGGTAAGAACAATGGGCACAAATGGGATTAACATAGAGCTGAATAGTTGCAATCATCTGTAGCAGACAATGGGTTTGAACCAGGAGATTGACATTTTTTACTTAAAAGAAAAGCTCAGGGTTGGATGGCTCTGCTGACAGTTTTACCAGGGCATCAGTGATGCAAAAATACTATGGACAGTGAATTGGATTAACCTAATGCTTTACAAAGAAAATATACACCAATGGCTTCAATGACCATCCAACCTAAAGCCGACACAGGATTCAGAGGCTCACTGATAGTGACATGGATGCTGAAAGTCAATTTATCCCAGAAAGCAAGATTTTTTTTTTTCAGCAAGAAAAGTAGACAGAGCAAGGAACATGGGATTGTCTCGGTGTGTAAGTCACCCTGCCATTGTAGTGATGGAGACAGGAGCTGATGGGACATTGGGTGGCTAGGAGGAGGCAGTTATAGCAAAGGTGGAGGAACGCCAGACTGGAAGTGGGAGGCCAGAGTAGACGGGGCATTATATGCATGGATGGAACCTTGCTGGCCTGAGGCTATGAGGGCCTCAGCTCCTTAGAAGGAAGGACAGAGTAGAGGGAAAGGAGGTGTGGAGGTGTACGGTAGATAGAGCCCATTGGTAGGGGACTTCTCTCTCCTCTGACGCTGAAGCTGCAAGTACCACCCTTGGATTTGTATTCCCATCTTCTTCACAATCCTTCTCAGAACTTGACCCAGGCCATGGGTCATTCTTGCTGTTATTTAAGATCGGACGCAAATGGGATTTCCTTGGACAGCTGGACCTCTGTCTCTCCGTTGCTGTCCTCCAACTGTGCTGTTTTATCTTCAGAGCATCTGAGTCACTTCATCTGCACCTTGTCATAGCCACGTGGCTATTTAAATCTTTCCTTCCCTTCATGCTACAAAAGCACAGACTCACCCCAGCAAAGGGATAAAGCTGGAACCAACATCAGCTCAGCAAGCGGAGATCCAACCTTCAGGGAGCTGCCACTAGCAGGAACTGTTCCTAGCCACCAAAAAGATCCAGCCGTCCATTCAGACTGTGGAAAGTACTATATAAAAGAAAAAGCAGGTGACAATGGCGGAGAGCAGGCCAGCCCCACAGCAATGAGGGGAACGGACCCTTCCGAAGAGACAGCAGCGGGAGAGAAAGAAGAGAAAGGCACTGGTGTCTGGAGCCAGAGAGATGGTGGGAGTGAGAAAAGGGGAGAGTGTTGGAAGAGCTGGAGCAAGTTCACAGTGCTATGCCTTTTATCATAATGACATCTTGGTGTCCTAAGCAGGAGAGAAAGGGGTGCTGGGCAGCCATGGTGCTGTTTATGATCCCGGAGCATATGAGGACAGGTGCTACACTCACCCTGCTAGGAGACCATGCCCTGAGTGGCACAGAGCCTGCTGGTGTGAGTATTAAGGATGTCTCTGTTGTCAGCGTGTTGCTGATGGACTCTGATGGGCACCCGGGGCTCCTGACACACGGGCTGTACCTTTGCATTGCTTTAACTTGACGAGCTTTGAACTTCACTGTTTTTCCCCTTTATGTCTTCTGCCAAATTCTTTTCCCTTAGGAATTTTGCAACATTCCACCTGGGAGGAGAATTGCATGGTTGGATGAATTAAAATAAACTTTCATAAGAAATGAAGAGGTACATTTGATGTGGATTTCTTTCATTTTACATTTCTTTCATGGATTGTCTTATAGTTATTCATGTATTTAGTGTACATGCACCTGTGTGTGTGTGTGTGTGTGTGTGTGTGTGTGTGTGTCTGTCTGTCTGTCTGTGTCTCTGTGTCCATGTGTGTGTCTGTGTGTATGTGTGTGTCTGTGTGTCTCTGTGTCCATGTGTGTGTCTGTGTGTCTATGTCTCTGTGTGTCTGTGTCTGTGTGTCTGAGCATGTGTGTGTCTGTGTGTCTGAGCATGTGTGTGTCTGTGCACATGTGTGTGTGTGTGTGTGCACATGTCATGCCATGCATATGAGGACAGCGTATGAGAGTCCGTTTCTTCTTGTCACCATGTGGGTCCTGAGCATCAGACTGAGGTTCTCAGGCTTGGCGGCAAGTGTTCTAATCTGCTAAACCATCTTGCTTGCCTTTATATTTTAAAGTTTTGTTTTTCTTTTTAGTTTTGCTCATGTGTGCGTTTGTGTGAATTTATGCCACACATGTGTAAGTATTCCCAGAGGCCAGAATAGGGCATCATATGCCCTGGAGCCAGACTTACTGGTGGCTAGACAAAGGTGCTGGGAACTGAACCCAGGTCCTTTGCAAGAGCAGTACATGCCAATAACCACTGAGCCACCTCTTCAGCCCCTCCCAGGACTATTTTACTGAATTCTTTCTATTTTAAAATTATTTTAAATTAAAATATAATTACATCATTTCCTACTTCCCTTTCCTCCCTCCGTCCCCCCACTCCCACACCCTGCCTCTCAGACTGATATTTTACTGACTTTTACTGGTGTATCTCTTGAAGCATTTAAAAGTAGAATTGGTGCGAGCCCCTGCTCCTGTGGGGACAGAGCACACAGGCCTGTGTAAAGGCTCAGCCCCAGCTTGTTCCCCTGTTCCAATTTTTAGCAAAGCTAAGTATGTCTTGCTGGCAGGGTAGGGTCCACCCAACTCCTGTCACTTTCAGCTCTCTAAGTGTCTGCATTAATCTTGGCTGAGCGGGTTTCTGTGTCTGTTAAATAATGCAACCATTGTATTAATTCCCAGCCCATCGGTGCAGGGGGGACCATCGTTTGAAGGGCCATATCGTCGACTCTTTAATGAGCAGAAAAGCCCCTACATGTCTCCAGGAGATCCTTGGATAGGCAGCGCCTTAGACATCTGGACCGCCGTGAGACACCAACCATGGCTAACTCCTCCCGTAGGAGCACGCTGCTCTTCGATTGTATACCTTAGAGGGGGACGACTCTCACGGAGCGCACAGAGCAGTGCTGAGTCTTTAATGGATTATTCCAAGGAGTCCATTAAGCCTGGCCCAATGGAGGTGTTAAACTTAGCAGTGTGGGCATGATAATAAAAGAAGCAAAATTTCTGAGATTGAGTGTCTTCATTAGGGTTTCTATCCCTCTGGTGAAATACCATGTCAGAAAGTAACTTGGGAAGGAAAGGGTTTACTTTTGCCTATGTGGCCATGTCACAGTGTATCATGAAGGAAGTCTGGTCTGGAGGCAGGAACCAAAGCAGAGGCTGTGGAGGGGGTGTTGCTTACTGGCTTGCTCAGCTGCTTTCTTGTAGAACCCAGGACCACCAGCCTATGGGCAGCGACGCCCACTGTGGGCTGGAACCTCTCACATCAATCATTAGTCAAGAAAATATCCCCCACCCAACCCCACGGCCAATTTAACAGAGGCAGTACTGTGTTCCAGAGACTCTAGCTTGTGTCGAGTTGACAACAACAACCAGCTGGCACAAGACAGGCTGTGCCCACCACATTGACTGATAATTAACAACGTGCCCCATGGGCTTGCCCGAAAGCCAACCTGGTGTGCACATTTTGTCAGTTTGTGTTTCTTCTTCCCACATGGTTCTAGCTTGTGTCAGTTCAGAAAAACAGAAACAAAAACAAAGAACAAAAACCTAGTCAGCACAATTAACCCCTTGTCAACTTGATGCACATACACACCATTGTTTAACAGGAATCTTTCTTTTCTTCTTCCACTCCAAGGTCTCACATCAATATCAGTATCACAGTATAGAGTAGAGCATTCCTACTTTTAAAAGTCTTTAAAAATCCAAATACCTAAGAGTCCGAAGTCTCTTTAAAATACTTAAAATCTCTCTAAATATCCACAGTCTCTTTAAATGTTTAAAGACTCTTATCTGTGAGTACCTGTAAAATTAAAAAAAAATAAATTAAATACTTTCTGATTCCAAGAGGGAATTAATCAGGGTCCAGTCATGATCAAATCAATGCAAACTCAAATCTGACAGTATAAAGCTCTCAAGAGTCCCTTATGATCGTCTGGGGTCCTCCAAAGACTTGCCACATGACACCAGCTTGTCTCATAGGTTCAGCCATGGTGGGTACAGTTCTTGGTGGGCATTCCATGGTACCGACAACCCGCTGGTGTCTCCTGGTGCAACCAAGCTTCACTTTCACCAACAGCCTCTCCTGGGCTCTCTTTATGGTATAGTGCCCCAACTTCTCCTCATGACCCCTTCAATCCTGGGGATTCAACCATCACCAACAGCCTATTCTGGCTGCTCACAGTGCCAGGCCTCAGTTGATCTCCATGGTTGAAAAACCAGTACCACATGGGCGACTCTTGAAATGACCAAGTTTGGCTTCCAGCCTGAGGTAGAGCCTCTGCTGCCTCTGGAACGGCTTCAATGTGCTGCTGATTCTGGGATCTCTTCATAGTGACCACTACTCTCTCGGCTCCAGCTGACCAGCATCACGTGTCCCAGTCAACCAACGCTTTCTCTCCACTGGTCTGGCCTCTCGTTAATCATGGCTAATTCCTCAGCCCTAGCCGATCAGGACCACAGAGTTTTAATTCAAAATATCAAATGGCTCCTATATAGTCTTTGCTTCGCTCTGGAATTTCACATGCCAGGCCTCCCCCACCTGCACAGCCCTCTGCATTGTCCTTTAACCTTCCAAATTCTCACAACAGCTCACCAAAATTTGGAAACTCAATGGCCTTTCCAGCCCATCTCCCACTCATGGTACAAACTTCTCTTACTGAGGGTTTGTGTGGGGAAAAACTATGACCCAAAGCAACCTGGGGAGGGAACGATTTATTCTGCTTTTACTTCCACATAACAGTTCACCATGGAAAGCAGTCAGGGCAGGAACTCAAGGCAGGAGCTGATGCAGAGGCCATGGAGGGATGCTGCTCACTCTCTCGTTCTCCTGGCTTGCTTAGCCTGTTTTCTCACAGAACCCAGGGCCACCTTCCCAAAAGTAGCATGATTCATAGTGGGCTGGGCCCTCCCACATCAATCACTAATTAAGAAAATGCTCTGCAGGCTTGGCTAGAGCCTGATCATGTGGAGACATTTTCTCACCTGAGGCTCCCTCCTCTCAGGTGATGCTGGCCTGTGTCATAGTGACATAACATCTGGCCAGCAAAGAAAGTACATTTATTCTTTTACATGGAGCAATACCGAAATAAACCTGACTTCAGACATTGTGACTTAGTAGTTCCTAAACTACTGCATGCTAGGATGGGCTGTACACAAAATTTTTTTTTTTCTGTCCCGCTACCTTTCCTAAATAGTTTGCACCATTAAAGACGTCCCCTGGACTGTGGTCCAATGTGCCTTTGATACAGGGGATGGCTGCCACAGGTTTGGGTGTCACAGGTTTGGGTGTCACAGGTTTGGGTGTCCTTTAACTTCAGACAGCAGCAAGTCTTCCTGGTCATTTTTGTGTAAATGCATGTACTTATGATTAGGAAGTGTCAGCTTATTAGCGATCATGTCCACATGAATATTCTACTCCCCCCGGGGCATCTATTAAACCCCTAATGGGTTTGAGAGAAAAGAATTCTATGGCATTATTTTTAGAACTTAACAAAAGAGGTATGTGTGGTATTTTTATTGGTTAATTACTCAAGATCCATAACCCATCACTCCACATAGAGACGCTCCAAGCCTCTTGGATGACATACAGGATTTTTCATAAGCCACTGCTAGTCACTCCCTGGACTAAGAAAAGCAGAACACATGCTCCACTATGTTTATAACAGCCTTATTCATAATAGACAAAGCTGGAAAGAACCCAGATGTCCCTCAATAGAGGAATGGATACAGAAAATGTGATACATTTACACAATGGAATACTACTCAGTTATTAAAAACAATGAATTTATNAAATTCTTGGGCAAATGGATGTATCTGGAGGATATTATCCTTAGTGAGGTAACCCAATCACAAAGAAGTCACTAGATATGCACTCACTGATAAGCGGATATTAGCCCAGAAACTTAGAATACCCAAGATACATTTTGCAAAACACAAGAAAACCAAGAAGGATGACCATTGTGTGGATACTTCATTCCTCCTTAGAATAAGGAACAAAATACCCATGAAAGGATATAGGTACAGAGACAAAATTTAGAGCTAAGATGAAAGGATGGACTATCCAGATGGACTATCTAGAGACTACCCCATCCGAGAATCCATCCCATCATCAGTCACCAAACCCAGATACTAATGCACATGCCAGCAAGATTCTGCTGAAGGGACTCTGATATAGCGGCCTCTTGCGAGGCTATGCCAGTGCCTGGCAAACACCGAAGTGGATGCTCACAGTCAGCTATTGGATGGAACACAGGGCCCCCAATGGAGGAGCTAGAGAAAGTACCCAAGGAACTGAAGGGGGCTGCAACCCTGTAGGTGCAACAACAATATGAACTAACCAGTACCCCCTGAGCTTGTGTCTCTAGCTGCATATGTAGCAGAAGATGGCCTAATCAGCCATCATTGGGAAGAGAGGCCCCTTGGTCTTGCAAACTTTATATGACCCAGCACAGGGGAAGGCCAGGGCTAAGTAGTGGGAGTGGGTGGGTAGGGGAACAGAGGGGGGGGGGGGAGTATAGGGAACTTTCTGGATAACATTTGAAATGTAAATAAAGAAAATAATAATAAAAAACAAAAGAAAAAAAGAAAAAAAATAGAAAAGGCCTCAGACAACCCAGCCTGTGTTCTTGGAGCTGGCAGTGCCCCCACAACACAGTTTCCAGTTAAACCTACACACCTGGCATTTACACAGCACAGGTGAGGGAAATTCAGAGGATGTCTGGTTCCTCTGCTGCTTCTGCTGCTGGGTGAGATGGGCAACCTGTACTCCGGCAAGTTATGGGGGATGGTTGACTCACCAGTGCCCTGAGGAAAGCTTTATCCCGAGACAAGATAGAGAGGGTGAAGGGGAGAGAGAAGAGAAAACCCTCACTTCGGGATCTAGTTTGTTTTTCCTACAGACCGAATCAAGAAACACATCTGATGAGGTCCAAACTGCACACAAAGACATGTGTGTCCTGAAGTACATCTCAGACACGGATCAGCAGGTAAGCGCAGTTGCTGCTCTTCTAGAGGACCTGGGTTTGGTTCTCAACACCCACATGGTGGGTTACAACCATCTGTTGACTCCAGTCCCTGGGGATCTGACACTGTCTTCTGACTTCCATAGGCACTGCATGTATATAGTATACATACATACATACATGCATATATACATGAACACATTCATACATCAGACAAAACACTCATACTCATACAATAAAAGTAAATCTTTTTGAGACAGTGGCTCTGTCATGGATGTTGAAACAACAGATGAATTGTGCTTGCTTAGGGCTGGAGCTGGTCTGTGTCTATACCTGGGACCTGCAGCGTCCTCTGTGAACTATCAAGCCACAAAGCCCTTTGAGAGACTGTGAGGAGGTCCCTGAAGAGTACCTCTGACCTCAGCTAGAATGTGAACTTGCCGCCTAGTGGCTAGGTTTTTACCCATCCCTGGCTACCTTCCTGTCTCCCGACCATTCTTCACATATGTTCACAGCTGGCTGTTTCTTCTTTTTCTGTTTCTGTCTAGGATGCAGACGACCATTCTTCACATATGTTCATAGTTGGCTGCTTTTGCTTTTTCTTTTTCTGTCTAGGATGCAGAAACAGACAGGAAACAATCTAAACTTGGTTTCTTGTCAATCCTGTCTTCTCAAGGGCACCCAAATCATTTGTCTTCCTGGCCCCTGTAGGGACAAGATTCCGTTCTAGCACCAAGCACAGTTGTCTCTCTGAACAAGACTTGAGAGGTCTCACTTGCTCCCCTTCAGATCAGGAGAGAGGTCACGTGACTCACAGCTAGCTAAGGAGATGTCATGCAGCCCTCTTGGGGGTAGATGAGCCATGTGGCACCAGGTTTGGGGAATAGTCATTGAAGCCTCTACAGCATTCTGTCACAGCATGGACCCCACTAGATGAAGCAGGGCCGTTCATCCTGTGGTGTAAGCTCTCAAGGTGGGTACATGCTGTTTTGATCTTTTTATTCACTGCATGCCACCTTCTCTGCAGATTGTTTTAAAAAATGAAGTAATTCATTCCACAAATATTTACTGAACTCTGAATGTGGCCATGTTCTGGACAGCAGAAACCAAGCCAAGACTCGGCAGACATACCTCATGAGACCATATGCTCAAGCATGCCCTTGGACACGGAGAGATACCCAGTTACAAGAAGCCCTGGTGAGGCAAGGGGACCTGGGGTCAGAGGAATAAGAAAATAAGTATCATGGCTCAACACAAATGGGCATCAGCATCACCCGCATGTTGGCAGAGATTAGCTTTCCAGGTCTGGCATGCGCCCACAAGTCTGCTTTGGAGTCTATGGTGTCTGGACACAGATCTGAGAAGATATTTTCATAGAAGTCTGGAATGAGAGGTGCCAGGTGCTTCAGCCTGAGGGGCAGCAAGGGGTCGGAAGCACAGGCAGCCTGTGACAAGACCAGACGAGGAAGATGCTTTAGGCTGGGCTAGAGGCGAAAGTCACCCAGCCCTGCTGAGCATTGGGGGTTTCCATGAACATCATGGGGCACTGTTTAACGGAGGAAGTGAGTTTATCTGCTGTTTCTGATCATGTCTCTGAAAAAGTACACAGAGTTAGAGGCTCAAAACAATGAGTGCATTCCTTCACAGCTGTGGCGTTCAGAAGCCTGACCTGGGCCAAATGGAATGAAGTCAATGTGTCAGCAGGGATGGTTCCTTCTAGAAGGTCCAGAGGACAGTCTGTCTCTACCCTGTCAGCTCCCAGGGGCCATCTCTTGCTTGGTTTAAGGTCCTGTCCTCCTCCTTCAAAGCTAGCTGTGCTGAGTGGAGTCCTCCTTCCAAGCCAGCTGTGCTGAATAGAGTCCTCCCACTGCCAGCTGTGGTGAGTGGAGTCCTCCTTCAAAGCTGTTGTGCTGAGTGGAGTCCTCCTTCCAAGCCAGCTGTGCTGAGTGGAGTCTTCCTTCCAAGCCAAGCCAGCTGTGCTGAATAGAGTCCTCCCACTGCCAGCTGTGGTAAGTGGAGTCCTCCTTCAAAGATGTTGTGCTGAGTGGAGTCCTCCTTCCAAGCCAGCTGTGCTGAGTGGAGTCCTCTGACTCTGCTCTTTGGGATCCAGTGTACCTTGGGCCCACTTGGATAATCACAGAGGTCCTATCTTTTTAGATGAACTAACTGGAGGTTTTCAAACCTTCTCACCTTCAGTGCTTTTTTGCTCTGAGTGACCTAACAGGCTCCAGGAACAAGGGCTAGCCATCTTCACTGGGTACAGGATTCTGCCCAGTATGTCTGGTATGTATTATGAAAGGGACTGGTGGATGCTGGGGCATGGTAAGGGTATGCATGGGGCAGAAGAGGCAAATAGTCGCAGCATTTTCTCTGGTCTCTCTGTGCAGAAGTGAGTTAGAGGCTTGATCTAGAATTAGGCAGTGGAGAGGAGAGGGGGGTGGCTGGAAGACAAAGGTGTGACAGCAGGGAGGGAGGGAGGGGGAAAGGGAGAGAGAGAGAGAGAGAGAGAGAGAGAGAGAGAGAGAGAGAGAACTGAGAAGAACATAAGACTCGATTTCCTTGTAGAACCTGTGGTGAAGCAATCAATCATGGGAGCTGAGGACCAGGGTCAGAGAGAGATCCAGGTGTGCGTTTGAGGCCTGCTCCCCTCACTGACTGACCAGTCACACATCCGAATTTGGGGGCTGCTTTGGTTTTGTGTTTATCAAAAGGTTAGAATGGGTCTGTAAGTATCCTGAGGAACCGTTTATCCTGGAGGTGACGCATACAAACATTCTGTTGGCCTTCAGGTGCAAACAGAATCTGTATTTATTCTGGATTGTTCCATAAACACAAAGCATGTAGTTGCCATCAAAGGTGGCCTGGGGTGAATGGGAAAGGGCTTGAATCCCACTTGAGTTGTACTGTCCCATGACTTGGCTGGCCTTTTGGAGTGTCTCCCCCCCCCCCCCCGATATCTGTAAAATGGGCCTGAATACTGCGTGACAGAACCAGAACACGCCCTGTGGAGATGGCAGGCACAGCCTGAGCTCTGTTCTGTAGTCTAGTCTAGTGGCCGCTGTTGAGTATAACCCATTTTAAAACACTCCACTTTTCCCCAAGTCTCTCTGAGGCAGCTTATCTGGGGACCTATCAAGTGTGTGATACAATCAATTAGATCCCAATAAAGACCCCTAAGAACAGCCAAAATTTATAAAAATGATTTTTTTCTTAATTTCTGCATCCCCAAAGATACTATAAATCACCCTTCTAGATGAGCCAGCCAGCATTCAGAAAAGTTAAATTTCTAATTAAATACTAGCGAAGTGTTATGTGGCAAAGCAGCTGCCTCCAGAGTCAGAAAACTTTCCATATTGAAACAATCCATTCTCCAGCGTTTCCTGAAGTGACCTACCCCTCCTTCCACTCACATTCTCCTTTCTCTGCATCCATTGGCATATCTGTTCATAAAGGAAACCACCCTGAAAACCATATCGATGTTTGTTTATCCAGAGGGCTGGCAGGGAAGCCATTGCCAGGTCTGGTTTGACATTCAGTTGATTTCTAGTTAGCCAGGCACGACAAGCCTAGCAACCTTCAGACACTGGAACCTGATCCTTCCATCTGTATTCATGACAGCCATGATCCAAAATGACCATTCTAATGTCCCCCATCCCTCTTTGGCACAAATTAGTGGAGTCAATTGCTTCTGGCCCCAGGCCTCATTCCAGGTGCCAAATGTGACCAGGATGCCAAGTTCAGTTCCAGCATAAAGCAGTATGGGGCCTCAGACATAAAGAGACCCTGACAGGCCCCATCTCCAGCCTGGCACGAGGCCAGGAGGACGTACCAGGGAGCAGATGTCCCAGCTTGAGGCCAGAGACACTGCACTCAGGAGTCAAGGCCAGCTGAGAGGAAGGGAGAAAAAGAGAAGTAGGTTCCTGGGGCTCTACCCAAGCACAACTGTATACAGAGTAACTATCGGTAGAATACACAGCTGTGTACAGAGTAGCTATCAGTAGCATACACAGCTGTGTACAGTATAGCTATCAGTAGCATACACAGCTGTATACAGTGTAGCTATCAGTAGTATACACAGCTGTGTACAGTGTAGCTATCAGTAGTATACACAACTGTATACAGTGTAGCTATCAGTAGTATACACAGCTGTGTACAGTATAGCTATCAGTAGCATACACAGCTGTGTACAGTGTAGCTATCAGTAGNTACAGTGTAGCTATCAGTAGCATACACAGCTGTGTACAGTGTAGCTATCAGTAGTATACACAGCTGTGTACAGTGCAGCTATCAGTAGTATACACAGCTGTATACAGAGTAGCTATCAGTAGTATACACAGCAGTATACAGTGTAGCTATCAGTAGCATACACAGCTGTGTACAGTGTAGCTATCAGTAGTATACACAGCTGTATACACTGTAGCTATCAGTGGTATACACAGCTGTGTACAGTGTAGCTATCAGTAGCATTTAACTTGGCTAAGCATTTTAGATTTTTGTTCTGACAGACTGTTAGTGTAGAGCATTGTTGAACCTGACTTCTGAATTTTCTGGGACTATTTTTGTATGTGTGCATGTGCATATGCATATGTGTGTGGGTGCACATGAAAGTGTATGTGTGTGTGTGTGTGTGTGTGTGTGCACTCTCCCGCAGAAGTCAATGAGTGACCTTTGTAATGTTCTTTATTTACTATCCACCCTCATTTCTGAGATACATTCCCCTCAGCGTCCTTGAACTCACCAAGTTGGCTAAGGTGCCTGAAGGAGGGAGGGCAAATGGCTTTAGAACTCATGGAATGCAGCCCACGGGTTACCATAGCCATATGGGTGGGCCTTGGTGTAGCATGGTCCCAAGGACTGTGTCCTGAGGACTTTGTGCTGATGTGGAGTTCTGCTCTGCTTGCTGCCCTCACATTCCTCTTATTTGATTATATGAAAACTCTAAGGGGGCTTCCAGCCCCTGACTGAGCAGTATATCTGGCACTCACAGTAGTAATGCTTGATCTCTTTGAGGCATTGCTGCCAGATCAGATCATGATTCTGTCACCACCCTAGAGAAGAACTCAGAGATGTAGATTGTCAGCAATGACCATCACACTTAAAAACATTTGGAAAAATGAAGTTTCCAGTGAAGCTAGGTTGAGATGTTTTCACTACTGGCTCTGATGCAAAAAATCTTAGGGAACAATATGAAGTTCAGAAAGGCACACACTCATTCGTAAAGCTAGTGTCGCGGAACAAGAACGATGGCAGCACCAGCTGATGTGACTCTCACTGAGGCTGGACTGCTGATGGTTGATTTCTTGTACCCATTTTTGCCCTCAGCTTCCTGATAGGATTTATTAAGAATTGCTGATGAGTAGATATGCATTCTGAGGACTTAAGGTAGATACGACTGACTTTTATATAAAAGTTTAGATTTGTGATTCTTTTAAGATTCTTACAAGATTACTTTTAAAGATAAATAATAAAATTATTACTTTTTTTGTAAGTACAAATTGCTGCCTGCCAGTACCAGTAAGAGAAACTGGCTGAGAAAACTATTTTGCTTGCTTACACTTTGTTAATCAATAACAAGTTGCTTGGTTCTGAATGTCTGTGAGTTTTTGAGAATAATCTATTTTCTACCTGTACCACTTAATGTTATATCTTGTAAAGGTATTGAAAAACACATTGTTGTTTTTTTTTCATAATGATTCACTAGAAGAAAACTATAATGTAATCACATTGTAATTGTATACTGCGTGAAAGATTTGACTGGGATATACAAGCTATGAAAGAAAGAATAAAGTATTACATGGTATGGTACAGTGTGGCTGGAACATAGTTTCTCCTGTCCACCAACTATGTGTGATGAATAAAGTTTGTACAAACAGGGGTTGGAACATGGTTCCATCCATCCACCAATTGTGTGTATTTATGTATGTATGTGCAGAATATTTGGAGCCTGTTTGCTGGAGCCTTGCACTAACCATTCTATGTGTGAATATGTAGATGTCTGTCTGTAGGTCTGTATACATGTATGTATGTGTGTATATGTATTTATGTATGTATATATGCATGTATATTTGTATGCATGAAGTTATTGGACTTTGCCTTTTGTTTCGTCCATTCATGTGTGTGTGTGTGTGTGTGTGTGTGTGTGTGTGTGTGTACACATATAAAATTTCACCCTCTCCTCTCTCTCTCTCTCAGGCCCCAAGGAGTTAAAAGAGTTTGTAGTTTTCCACTGGCCACATGGAGTGCCAGCCCCAGTAAATTAAGTTTTGTTCCCTCAGAAGAGAAGCCTGCTGCACATCTTCTTTAAGTTCTGGTGGCCTTTGGCAGCAGCCCCTGTAGGTATCAGGATCTACCCTGGACACTGGGTCTAAGCCCTGGCCCTCATTGTCTGCCTGCCTTGGTTTACCCACCACATGGAAGCCAAAGTGGGCATTTGGAAAGCTGCAGGACTCCATTTTTCCTTTATTCGATAGTCTGTGTGTCTTTTCAGCATGGTGCACCCCAAACTGCCTGCATTTCTCTTTCCTTGAAGGGAGCAAGTCTATTTCTCTGAGACTGTTTTAAATCAGAACACAAAGTCATAGGGTCCCTCACAGTATTTTCATGCATATTCAGTTTGAGCTTATTCTCACTATCGCCTAGACCTCTTCCACACCCCTGCCCTCAGTCTGCCGCACCTTTGACCTCTGGTGTTTATCTTTCCATTTTAATACTATGCTTTCCATTACCCTCCCACCCTCTCCCTAAAGCCTCCTTTCCTGGTCTCATGGGCCCATTTTTAGATACTTGACCTGTATCCACACTCCTAACTCCTACATAAACGCACACAGATAAACTTTGGAGTGAATGGCGGGGTGTTAGTTAAGAGCTCTGCTGCCCTTCAGAGGGCCCAAGGTCTGGGAACACAAGCATCTATAACTCTAGCTCCAGGGACTCTAAATCCTTTTTCTGGCCTCTGTGGCACACACACACACACACACACACACACACACACACACTCCTAAAAAAATCTTAGAACTGGGATTTTGCTTTGAGTTTTGAACATGTGTGTGAAGTTACTGTGATTTCACAGGAAGATATTTGTAAGAGAGGACAGGGCAACCTCAATGTGTCCATCTTGAGCAGTTGGTAGTGTTAGTAAAAGGTACCAGAGGTCAGGGAAGGTCAGAATCTAGGCAGAGACATTCTGAGACTGTAATGACCACACAACTCCAGCAACAACCTCCAGTGGACATGTCCTGTCCCGGGTCTATGGTTACCCAGAATCCACTGCTCTCAGGGGACGTGCAGCTCTCTGGCTTCTGCATCCTCTCGACCTGGGCTACCTTGGGTTGCTCCTGACACAGCTGCCTGCTTCTACTCTGACTCCCCTACATCACAACTCCAGAGCTGTGTGAGCCCCCTTCCAGTCCCTCCCTTTGAGCCTGGAAGCCAGTGTTCCTAATCTCCTCTTCAAGGCCCTTCACAGTGGACCCTTGTGCTAGCTAGGTTTTGTCAACTCGAGTCCTCTGGAATGAGATGTCACCTCCATTAAATTGGCTGTGGGACTGTTTGTTGAGCTATTTCTTGATTAAGAATTGCTGTGAGCGGACCCGGCCCACTGTGGGTCATGCTGCCTCCACACAGGTGATCCTGGATGGTATAGGAAAGCGGGCTGAGCAAGAGAGTAAGCAACACCCTCCATGGCCTGTTTCAGTTCCTGCCTCCAAGTTCCTGCCTTGGCTTCCGGTTCTAACTTCCCTCAGTGACAGGCATGGACAAGTGCAAGTGTAAGCCAGATAAACTTTCTTCCTGAGTTACTTTTGGGTGTGATGTTTTCTCACAGCAACAGAAAACAAGCCAGGAGAGCTGTGGCTTCCCCTAGGACCTCCAGATCCTTGTCCACCTTTCTTTCCCTGGGATCTATTCCTCTTTCAACCACCTTGCCCAGGGCCCCTTTCCTACAGATTCTTACCAATGTCTCGCCTAGCTCCTGGCCTCACATCTTCCCCAGGCTCCATTAACCATGCAGACCCCCATCTAACTATGAGCCAGCATGCTCCCTTCCCCCAAGCCCCCACATTCTCAGATTTCCGTGTTAGTTATCTCTGTGTTACATAATTGAGTCTTTGTGTCACTAATTGCCTTTCCTTCCAGAGTGGAGCACATACAAATTTGTGGGAAATTGTGCTTTTGTATTTCCTTACTCACCCCTAGCATCCAAAGGAGTGCCTGGTGCGGAGGCACTGGGTCTGTGCACTGTGTGAGTTCAGGAATCTGAGTAGGAAGTGCATGGACCTTTGAGCCTGGGTGTAGTCATCTTGGGACTCGAGGTCAAGGAGCAAATGGATCCGGAGCAGAGATGATATTTCCATCCAGGAGACTGGTGGTGATCTCCTGGATGCCAACCTGCAGGAGTAGAGAATAACCCTGTGCCCCAGAAGGCGTAGGAGACTGAAGTAAGAGGTGACCCGGGGTGAGGCTTCTTCAGCCTGTCAGTCTGCTGAGGAATTTACTAGCATGAGGTGGTTCAGTCCTCCACAGAATAATGAAGTGGGCATAAGGCCTGGGTGCCCAGTCTAGGGGGGTGGTGAGCAGACGGTGGGGTTGGAGAAAAGAAAGGAAAGAGCCGTGCTGTCAGCGAGAGCTGTGACTCTGCGGAGGGAGGACAGATGTCAAGTGCTCACTGGGCTGTGAATTGAGAAGCCTTCAGTGCTTAGAGTCAACCAGGTGCCTTCTCCTCTTGACCTTGCTGATTAACAGGTACGTGACCTTGGGCGGATCTTTCTACTTGGCATCTCTCAGCTTCCTCATTTGCAGTCTGGTGCTGGTATCCACTTCGTGCAAAGTTTGTAAAGGTTAAAAATGAGGTCTATCAAACATTCGGGACTGAACTTTCAGAATGTGGCCCTGGCTCTTGCTGGCGCTGATGTCAACGTGGTTTTCAGAAGTTTTGACCTTTAGCCCCAGGGAGTCAAAGGTGAAATTGAGTCCTTGATTTATCAAGTATGTGGCTTTGGGGAAACTTTCTAAGGTATCTGAGTCCCCTTCTGCTCAGCAGGATACTGAGGACGATAATTTACCAAATGGTGACAGAGGCAAGGACCAGGGGAAGCACTATTGACAGGGCTGGTGAGTAGCACATACCTAGCAAGGCCGAGCCTCAGGGAAGGCTGGCAATGACATCAGGACAACCTTCGTGCAGGTTTCCTGGTGACTGAGGCATGTTGGTGACCAGGGGTCACCATAGACTCTATCAGCTTCTGCATGGGCATTCTTGGAATCTCAGAAAAAAAAATCAGTGTGCAGCACAGTGGGGACCTGCTGGCCACCAGCATCTGCTGGTTTGGTGTTCCCCCTACTTCTGGCCTATCAGGTTAGGTCTTTGTTGCGCAAATTCAACCAGTCACCACCCATCCCAGGGAGCCCTGACACTCTGAGTCATAAACCACTGCTTCTTGTATCTGAAGAATAAAATGGCCCACTCCTGGCCATTCCTGGTATCTGCAAAGAAAAAGCATTCTCTTTGTGTGGCATGCATGTGGGATGTGTGTGTGTGTGTGTGTGTGTGTGTGTGTGGTGTGGGGATACATGAGCAAGTGCATGCCTGTCGAGAATACTTGTGTATGTGTGCATCTGGAGTCCAGTGTCTTCATCAATCACTCTTCATCTTGTGTTTTGGGACATTGTTTTATCTCATTGATCTGTCTAAGCTAGTCCCAGAGAGAACGCTATGTCCTTAACTCCAAAAGACACAAACCACACGCCCAGCTTGTATGCTTATGTGAAGGATCTGAACTCAGTTCCTCACACTTGGGAGGCAGACACTTTAGCTGAGATATCTCCCCCACTGCATAGGATTGGAAATGAGGAGGGATTCTGGCCTGAGGGATCTTATTATAACCCCCCATGGAACCCTCCTCTCCTCTGCACTGGCAACACTGGTGATATCAGGGGCCAAGCAGCTGCCATGTTCACTCTGGCAAAGCGATCGGTTCTAAATGGAGCAGTGCCATAATCTTAATTTTCCACTCAGCAGTGAAAGCAGGCACATTATTCAAAATTATTCATCAGTACTTAGTAATTCACGTGCGGGAGCAATCTTGGAGAGCGTTGATGTATACGTTACAGGGGAGATTTATGGCGGGAATCACGGCAAATCAGCCTTTAAAATGTGCTTAAATCACGCAAGTTTAAAACACTAATTATGTAAAGTGCATTCAGAATTTTTAATTTCCACCTATGTTTGACAACGCTGTGGCTGTGGAGACAGGCTGGTTTCTTGGTGGGGACCCCGGCTCTGGATCTGCCAGGGTAGGAAACAAGTCAGCGTTTCCCTCAGCGCCCCCGCTAAAATAATAAGCGAGAACTGATCACCTCGAAGTCACGACGCTGCTAGATAATGAGGCGTGAAATCCTGACCGCAGACAGAAATCCATCTCCAGGAAGTGCTTAAGGAGCCCTTGGTGGTCACAGAATAACTAAGCTGAAGATAAAACTTAGGAAATGTCTCTGCTAATGGGGTGGCGCGGAAACATCGCATCATCGTGGGGGTTCCTTACATGCCTGTTTGCACACCAGCTCTGGGGTAGCCTGGGATGCTCCCTCCCTCTGTTTAGCCACTTAGGAAAATCCTCTCTCCCTCTCAGAACCTGGGAGAGCACTGTGGTCTGGCCAGGGAGCTGTTTATAGACCTTAGACCAGGGGACACTCTGAGGCATGTGAAAGACAGGCTTTGTTTTAAAAGTGGCTTAATGTAGCCTTGTCTTACAATTTCAAGCCATGCCTGGCTCCCCTGTCCAGTGGGAGAGTGAGGATTGCGCCTTGATAGGCTTCTCAGCTTAAAGTAAAATTCACTCACATGCCAGCATTGTGAACACCAGTTCTCCAGAGGAGGAATGAAGCCGGGCTCCTAAACCATTCACACTTCCACAGCCCACTTGTTCAATCAAAACAGTGGTTCTTCCAGGAGATTCCATTATCCCCCATGAAAGTGTGCAGGGATTAGCGGCACACCCTCTGAAGTCCTCCTGCATCTTCCATAGCAGCACCTTGCCACGACCCACTGGACATTGCCCACCTGCCTCTAATTGCACCCAGCACTGGGTACTTGTCATTAGCTTGTGCCTGGACAGCACCAGGAACAGGGGTGTGCTGACTATGACTAGATTTTATTTTAATTTGTTTTGTTTTTTGTTTTTATTTCTTGTTCTTTGTTAGCTTGACACATACCAGAGTCATCTGGGAATAGGGAACCTCAATTGAGGAATTTCCTTCATCAGGTCGCCCGTGGGAACCTTTTCTTGATTATTAATGAATGGAGGGCCCAGTCCATTGTAGGTGGTGCAACTCTTGGGTAGGTGGTCCTGGGTTCTATAAGAAAGCAGACAGATCAAGCCTGTAAGCAGCACCTCTCCTTGGCTTCTGCATCAGCTTCTGTGTCCACGTTCCTGCCTTGAGCTACTGCCCCGGCTTCCCTCCATGGTGGAGTGTGACTTAGGCATTGTAAGATGAAATAAATCTTTTCTTCCTTTAATTTGTTTTTGGTCAGGATTTTATAACAGCAACGGAAGAGTAGCTAGAACAAGGAACTTCCAGAGGCTGTTGGGGATCAGACTTCCTGGGAACACAGCCGTCCTTCCTCACTTCCCCAGCTAAGGACACCATGCTGCCTCTAGAGTTTCCTGTCTTCATTAGTTGACCTGGCACTTGGCCTTCTGTATTATTTTGGAGCACCCTTCCCTCCCCCCATTGCATGTCATGACCTTAAAAATGACCTGACTGCTCAGGGAGCTATAACCTTTAAGTTCTGACCCCAGTTCCACAATGAACCTGTGCAGGCATTGGCAGGCATAGTCCATGTTTGGTAGACGCCACCACCTTCTCCTCTGTTCTGCCCTAGATGGGACTTCACTTTCATCCTTACTTCTTTGCTTTGGTTTGATCTCACCAGAGGTCCTAAGGGTATATGTGTGTGTGTGTGTGTGTGTGTGTGTGTGTGTGTGTGTGTGTGTGTGTGTTCAGGGTGCATTCCATAGCCCACACCATGGGAATACAACTGATGCTCTCCTCCTCCTCCTGCTCCTCCTCCTGCTCCTCCTCCTGCTCCTCCTCCTGCTCCTCCTCCTCCTCCTCCTTCTCCCGGAGTAGCTGGTTCACACCAAGTCAGGGAGCAGCTGGTATTCACACTGACTCCAAGAATTCCACCACACTTAGGTTTGGAGCCTGGAGGAGGAGCTGGGAACTAGAACATGGGAGCAAGGTGTCAGCTGAGAGAAAGGATACAAAGGAAGAGTCCTGTTATGACTGATGCTGTTTCTCTCAGGTGGAGGGCATAGCTTAGGTTCTATGAAGGTGACCCTGGGACATGTTTACCACCTGACCATGAGTCCCGACCTCAAATGTTTGGACAGGCTTGACTCATCTCTTTTCCCACCTGCTGGGACTCATGCAGCATCAGCAGTGGAGGTGGGGGGGAGTGGGGGTGGCAGTGGCAGTTGGGGAGGAGCGGCAGGGGAGGGGAAGCCCCCATGACCAACCCACCCAGCAGGAGACAATTCAAAGCCTCTGGCTTCCTTCTCACTCATTGTCCTTGGTCCACTCTTTATAGCCCCAACAGAATACCAGATAATGAGTAATTTATAAAGAGCAGAGACAGGGCCTGGGGTGCTGGTGTTGTGGCTCAGCTGACTGCTTGTCAGCACCCCCTCACCCAGCCGTGGTGGTTCGCCATTGCAGTCTGGACACTTCTAGATGCTGAGACCTGACTTGAGCAGCCTACAAGGTGAGGGCGTTTCCTCTGCATCAGGCTATGAGAAGAAGCCTGAGGACTAGAGGGGTGGGGGAGGGAATGACCTTTTGTATCAGTGTCCGCTCCAGTGCCCTCGGGCCCTGATTACAGCCAGAGTTGCTGCCTCCATACTGTTCCATTAAGTCTAAGAGACACGTTGGAAATATGGCCACTGCCTCTTGCACTATCAAGTCCATCTCTCCCTCCTTCCCTATTCCATCCCTTCTTTCTTTCCCTCTCTCCCTCCACCCCTCCTCCATCACCATCACTAGGCCCACTATTACTGAGGGGAGGGACCTCTCTTTCATCAGGCCATGGAAACACAGACCTTCCATTCACTGCCTATTGCATGTCAGGGATCCATGGTGCCAAGAAACCAGTCTCCTGCTTTAGAAGCATAGTACGGAAAATGTCATACCAGATGATAGCTGAAGCCTAAGGAGGCCGAAGTCAGTGCAAGGACGCCCTCTATGGTGGTGTGCCACACTCTCCTGCTTGCCCCTCTGTGTGAAGAGCTGGTGTTTGGGTCCCACTGAATTTCTGAGCACCCTCCACAAAGCATCCCCACATAGCCCTGGATCCGTCTTGGTCAGGTGCCCGGTTCTGCCTGGGATGGGGTGCGGAGCATGGAGAGCTATGTCTGCCAGGCACGCTGGCTCTGGGTCTGGAAAACAAGTAACTCAGAAGATCCTTCTGGGGAAGATAGGTTGATAAATATCTGGGAGTCAGTCCACACTGCCCTAGTGTGGAAAACTCAAGTGTACTCCCCAAATGCAGGGTGACAGGAAGCAGGTGGCAGCAACAGCTGTTTGCTGCAGGTATAACACAGAAGACTGGGCATCACCTGCTCCTTTCCTCCCATCCGTTCCTTTTTCTGTTTCTTGCTGGGTGGAACTCAATGTGTCACAGAGCAGCTGGGTGTCCATTCCTTGGTTAGCGAAGGACGTTCCTGTAACAAGGGAGGGGTTGTTCACAGGCCCAGTCGATCTGTCTTTGAGAGGTATCTGCAGGACCCCTGCCTCACAGTGCATGTGCAGGCATCCATCCCTCACCTTGCTGGAGCTTCACTTCCTGTGTCAGCAAACCCATGGGACATGGATATGGGGGAGCAAGCCCGTTTCCATGAGCACTGAGACGCTCACCACATCTACACCTTCAAGTCTGCTTGTGTGAGCTTTGTTGTGCGCAATGAGCTGTGCTTCATCCCATTGCTCCCTGAGCTGTCTGTGGAAAGAGACTTCATAACTCACGAGCCAGCACCCTCAAGGTGACACAGATGGGTGCCTGTCAGTCGGTCAGCATGGCCAAGTGAGAGAATTTGGGAAGTGATTATGCGACCTAACTCCCAGGTCTTCTGGAGAACTGAGGCTTATGTCATGACTGCCTGCTTCCCAAGGCTGGCAGTTTTGGAGACCTAGCTGGGCACCGCTATTCCCTGGCCCTGGAAAGCGGCCTTTTCCAGGGCACAGAATGCCAGTCAGTCTGAGTCTGAAGGCAGCCAAAGGACCCAATTCATGCCTTTACTCTATGGAATATTAACCCACTGGTCCGAGGAACAAGGTGAGCACTTTGTAGGCATGAGAGGCTTCGTCGCAGGGAGCTTGCCCCATGGAAGTTAATCACCTTGTGTTGGTTCTACGTTCAGAAGTGAGCGTGACACCTTCAAGTCAGGTTATGAGGCCCTCCAGTAAATTAAACCCTTGACATTCTCCACTGTGGCGAGACACTACTAGGTAGTCAATTTCCCGGATTCTAGCAATTTTCTATTAATTGCACTTGGCACTGAGGGGTCAGTGCTTTGCTGGACCCTTCCTGTGGGCAGCCTACATTTGGTGATCTCAAAAATATGCTTCATTTCCAAATTGCTTAAAATGGATAAAAAAGTGGTGCCCTGATCAAAACTGAATCTGGCTTAATTAAGATGAATCCGTGTATCGCTCTGCAACCCATGGACAGTCTCCATTGTATCCCTTCTGACCTGCAGGGGCTTGGCCTCCTCAGACCAGGAGGAGAAGCCAGTTGGCCCCCAGCTGCGCTGCTTCCTCCCTGACTCTGTTGATGAAGGGCTCCCTGGCATATGTGGCGTCCTTGGAAGAGACATGTTCTAAATGATACTCTGGCCTTTTCTCCCAACTCAGCAAAATCAAAATGGCCAAGACAGACTTTGAAAGAGGAGAAGGGGAGGAGGAAGGACTCGAAGGAACACGGCATCATGCCTGTGGTGTTAAATGTGAGGGTGAAATACCTTGCACATGTGGTGCCTTTTGGGGGGTTTATGGGACTCCCCCTAACCCCAGGAAGTGGATTCTCACCAGAGGATGTAGGTAACAAGCAATGGGACGTTGAAGACTGTATCTGGTCTCCTACCCCATCCTTGCTGAGTCCTGTCTGTTATGAAGTTGGAAACCTTCTCTACCCACAGTCTCCCACCATCATGACAACTGCAGGGCCAGAGTCAAGAAAGCTGGGCACACAGCATCACCTCTACTGCTCCAAACCCTTGCTGTGTCTTTTTTACCTCGGCTCATCAGAAAGGGGCAGGGTGTGTGGTGCTGACTGAACTTGGCGCTTCCTGGATGGCTGCTGGAGCTGAGCCACATCCTAGGCCACACGCATGCAGAAGGGGAACCCTCCCTTCCCTATGAGCTTCTTCTGCTCTGTCCAAGGTCACTTCTGCTCGCTCTTGGAGCTCTCTGTGCTGCATCTAAGATGTTCTTCAGGAACTCCTTGTCATAAGGACATGTCTCCTAGATGCTGAAAGTTCTGTGGCCTTGCCCTTCTGACATTAACCGGGAGTTTAGGGGTCAGAGAATGAGGCAGCTCAACCCTTGCAGAAGCCTGACCTCTCACCTCAAGGAGTGGGTGGCCACCACACATCACAGCACCCCTGGCAGGATGCTGTCCCAATGCATCTAGACAGGAGCTAAATTTCTAACTATGGCACAGTGTGAGGGTGGGCTCTGTGGCAGCACCCAGGGAGGGAGGCCAGCCTCCAGGTGTCAGCTTAGGTGTTGCTTCTCCAGGCTGCCTCAGGCCAGACCTCCTGTGTGCTGTGTGGAGACCTCCTGTGTGCTATGTGGAGACCTCCTGTGTGCTGTGTGGAGACCTCCTGTGTGCTGTGTGGAGACCTCCTGTGTGCTGTGTGGAGAACTCCTGTGTGCTTTGTGGAGAACTCCTGTGTGCTGTGTGTGTGGTACCTGTTCATCGTGCCTTGTTTGGTAGAGAGGGAGCCTTGACGGGGCAGTTGCGGTTGTGGATGAATGTGCATGGCCAAGGACTCCTGGCATCTGTTGGAACTGTGTCTTTCCCTGCAGCTCAGTTGGAGATTGGCACTCTGATGGTCCTCCTGATGCTGACTTCAGAACCTGTCCAGGAAGGTCCCAGATTCACTGAAGAGCCGAGCCCCACTCACCAGGCAGCATTCTGCCTCAAACACACTCAGTCTTCAGTGACGATATCAAGTCTGCATTTCCTGCAGATGTTTGCCATTGGAGATGAAAAGTGTAATAAATATAATAATATATGAATGTATGTAATAATATATAATTATGTATAGTGATATATATAATAAAATTGACCAGATGAATCTTTTCCTTACAGGATATCTCAGGGCCCTAAGTATCATCGTGGTAGATTCCCCTTGGTCTTGTGTAGTGTGGGGAATCTCATTCACTCTGGATCTGTCATCCACATTACTGACAGGAACACCCACCAATCAGTGTGTGCTCAGGCGTACTGCCTGGGGAGGTTCATATACACAGGAGGCAGCCACACTGATGGGTGGGTGTTCCTGGTGGAAGGCACCCTGTCTCTTTTCAATAGTCTCCCACCTGATGCTCACCCCTGTGGAGGCTCTGTGCTTGTTGACATTCAGACTGTTTCCTTCCTACTCAGAGCTTCTGTAGCCCTCTGATATGAGGGAGCCTGAAGGAGCATAGGAAGCCCATTTTCTCTTAAGCATCTGTACTGAGGATTTAAGAAGAGATCCCATGACCAAGGTCTGCTTGATCTGCAAAATGTCAAATGTTTCTGGAGATTTCTCTACAACAATCTAGTCACCTGTACCTGTGCAGATGTAAACACATGCCCATCCAAAGACACACACACACACACGCACATGCACAGCACACACATGTTCATGCTTGTATCATCGCCTTCCGATGCAAGCTTTTCCTTTGAAGAGCCAGTCAGACAACCTGAAACACCGCCGCTGTTCAGATGTGTTTCATTTCCCGTGAGTCTGGCAGACATAGCTGCGGTACCAAGTCTGGCAGAATTAATCAGGTTCTGACGCCTGGCCTACAAGTGTTGCTTCATGAACACCCAGAACTCAAGTCACCAAAGTTGCAAGGAGACTTTTGATTTCAGGAGTTGATGACAATTATTTCCAAGGTGGGAAAGATGTTGAGTGACCAAAACCCCCTGATGTGGCTAACTGGGGCCACTGGGTCCTGCATTCTGATGCCCTTAGCTCCCCCCCCCCCCAGTGAGAATACCCAGCATGCCTAGGTAGGCTCAGAGACTCTTATTCACTGCCTTCCTGAGAGTTTGTTTTGAAATGCTTGGCACTTAGGTGCGTATTTAACCTTATTTATTGAGGATCTAATGAGCAGAGACTTGGGTATGCAAAGAGGAATTTGACCCCTCATGCCCTGTGGCCCTTATATGTTACATAGGAAATAGGCATTTAGAGTAAAGACATTTGGATGTGTGACTGAGACACAATGTGAGCCCTTTCTTTAGTATGGACGATGTGATGGTTTTTATACACTCTGCCCAGGGAGCGGCACTATTACAAGGTGTGGCCCTGTTGGAGTAGGTGTGCCACTGAGGGCGTGGGTTATAAAGCCCTCATACTAGCTGTCTGGAAGTGAGTATTCTGCTAGCAGCCTTCAGATGAAAATGTAGAACTCTCAGCTCCTCCTGTACCATGCCTGCCTGGATGCTGCCATGTTCCCATCTTGATGATAATGGACCAAGCCTCTGAACCTGTAAGCCAACTCTAATTAAATGTTCATATAAGAGTTACCTTGGTCATGGTGTCTGTTCAAAGCAGTAAAACCCTAACTAAACGAACGACATCTAGAAAGAAGACTCAAGGGGTAAGATGGAAGATCTGAGGTGAAGAACACCATTCTTACACTGAATGCTTAAAAAAAAAAAAAAAGATGTATTTTATTTTTAAATGTGTGTGTGTGTGTGTGTGTGTGTATAAATGTGGGTACCTCGGGAGGCCAGAAGGTGTCAGATTCACCGGAGCTGAAGTACCAGGTGGGCGGAGCTCCAGGTTCCCCTGTCACAGCATGCTTACACAACCACCAAGACATCTCTCCAGCTCTGGGTTGAATTCTTTACAGCATGGCTTATTTCTTGGGAATCAGGCACCAGATTCCACAAAATACATTCATGTCCCTTTTTATATCTCTCTACTCAGAACCATGGTCCCCCTTTTCCTGTATCCATCGAGTCGTGAAGATGTTCAAATACTCCTGTCGCAAGCTGAAAACAGCATAGCAAAAAGACTAAGTCAGAGAGCCTGCTTTTTAAAAGCCCCATGGGCCGGTCTCTGCTCTCACCAGTGGCAACCCTCTTACACCCTCCTGTGGCCCCAGTACCGAGCCCAGAGTGGGCCCAGGTGCCCTGCTCTCAATACCTTTGAACTGTGAGCCAAAAGAAATCCTTTCTCCCTTAAAATTGCTTTTGTTGAGAAATTTCATCATGGGAACAGGAGAAATGAACTAGGAAATTATTTTCATTATGCTGCTTTGGTGCCTGTCCATTCTGTGCAGGGATAGGATATATTTAGACTGTGTGCACCCTGTTACCCTCTTTTACTCTGCTTCCAGTGCTGCTGACCCCATGCCTGACTAAGTTCTGCCCGTCTGTAGTCCCCATCACCTGCAGACTGAGCTGTGGGCTTTCCCACCCCTCACCATTGACACTTTGGGATCATTTGCTGGCAGGCAGGTGGACACCACCCCCCTACTCGTGTGGAGCTTAGTGGCTGGAATTTAGACAGCCACATCCTGGGACCTGGACTCTGATATTAAGGTGTGTGTTTAAGCCTCTCCAAGGGGAGCAGATGGATGTTGCCAGGAAGCGAGAGGTCAGGCCCCCAAAGTCCCTGTAAAAGCTAAAATCCGCACGGTATCTCTTGATCTGTTTAAGCAGAGACATCTGTGGGTCCCCCAGGTCCCACTAGAAAACATCATTTTCTAGAAACTTTCACTGTGGATTTTGCTCATGGCTGTGTTTGTCCTGGCCTGTAAGTATTCCTGAAGGCATGGGCACTTCAGCGAAGTCTACAGGGAAGCCTTCAGGAGCTTTTGAGTATCATGTGTACACTCTGTCCGTGCAACGAGGGTTTCTTTTTTTGTTAGACAGTCAAGAGCGACTTCAGACTGTCCATCTGTCTCCAATGTCTGTCTTCTGCTTTGCATCTAAACGTACCTGTCAAAAGCTTCCAAAGCCCACAGAGCCTTGCCCCTGAAACCTAGGATGCAGAGTTCCTCCTGGGCTGAGAGCCTGGTCGCCCTGGAGCGGATGGCACTGAGGCTGTGGGCTGCGTGGGGACATTCAGACAGCAGGGCACGGTCGACCTCGCCTGCTCTGCCTGATCGGCCTTCTGGGTAGCTGACTGAACATCTGTGTGAGGAGAACAGGTCAGGTCAGAACCCTGGCCCTGCCTGGGTAACAGCTGGTTGTTAAGCTGGGATTTTGTTTGTTGGAGCTTGGCTTTCAAGAGTCAATTCTGGGCCATATGCTGATCTCATCCAAACGGAATTGATTATTGGGTGAAGGGTTCAGTTCACCGTGTGCAAATAATCACAATGTAGCCTAGGGCAGGGCAGAGCAACTTAGAAAGAGACAGAATGCACATGAGTGTGCAGGTGTCCCTGTGGTAGGACACACATGGGTGTGCGGGTGTCCCTGCGGTAGGATGCACATGGGTGTGCGGGTGTCCCTGTGGTAGGACGCACATGGGTGTGCAGGTGTCCCTGTGGTAGGACGCACATGAGTGTGCAGGTGTCCCTGTGATAGGACGCACATGGGTGTGCAGGTGTCCCTGTGGTAGGACGCACATGGGTGTGCAGGTGTCCCTGTGGTAGGAGGCACATGGGTGTGCAGGTGTCCCTGTGGTAGGACGCACATGGGTGTGCAGCTGTCCCTGTGGCAAGACACACATGGGTGTGCAGGTGTCCCTGTGGTAGGATGCAAAATTGCTGGGAATGCACTGAAGAGTGGGGTAGCTGGCTTATATAGTAGTTCTATTTCCACAGCGGCTGTAAGAGTTTGCCCTCCAACCGTCATGAGTTAGGGTCCTTTGTCCACATGCTGTCTGTCCCATGCAGACCTTTCCTTCTGTTGTACGTATTCATTTGTGTCAGAGGGAGCTTGGATGGGTCCAGAAAACTATGAGGCAGCCCATGACAAGAGAAAAGAGACTTTAAGAGAGGGTGGGGGGAGGTGCAAGAGAACTCATGACAGGCCTTTGGAAGGTGGATGCTGGGGTCAAAGGTTACAAAGCTGTAAGGGGAGGGAGAGGTGGGAAGGAGAGGGTCCACTAAAGCTAAGTAAGGATGATGATTCTGTAGGAAACCTGACACTAGTGTGCTAGTAACAGCATTAAACAGTAGTAGTAGTTAAGATTATAGAGTAATTAAAATAAGTATTAAACAGAGAGAAGTAATGCACCACTAGCACCAGGGTCCACATCCAGGCATAAGAATGGCCAGGGATGAAAGTTCGGGCTTCTTTTCCCAGAAGCCCAAAGGCTATGTACTTCCACTGACCTCTTGACAAAGGCTGCTCTGATGCCCAGGGGATTTGCAATATGGATCCTCATGGGCCTTCTTGCATTACTGTAAAATATATGTGTAGGCTTAGATTTTTCATAACCTACTTTTAATAAGGGTTCTTAAATGTTTTATCCTCCCTTCTAGCCCACCACCCACCAGAGGCAGTAGAATGGAAAGGTTAATGGGGCAAAGGAGGATGTGGGCCTGTTTAGAAATATCTCCTTGGAGCAAATCCAATCTTCATTGTCAGGACACCAGCAGTTCAGTTCACAGAAATTATCAGCAGCAGCAGCAGCAGCTCGATCCACGGGCAAACACCATTCATGAGTCAGCAACAGCATTCATGAGTCAGCAATGGCATTCATGAGTCAGCAACTTCATTCATGAGTCAGCAACAGCACTTTGATCCAGAAGAAACTGCAAGGCTCTGCCAATCAGCTCGAGTGGCAAGAAGCCACCAAAATACCACCAAAAACTCTTTGGTGGCATTTCTCTCTATGAAGCCATGACAAATGACGACCAGCAAAGATTGGTAAGGTGAACCAATACCACACAGCATCATCCACTGTCTGTTGGGCTAAATCTATATCCTTTCCAAACATCACGTGTTCTCTCAAGCATCTACTCTAGCAAAATATCACATGCCCTTCTTCCAGGCTATCTGCTTCAGAAAAATACCACATGTCTGTTCTTAGCAAAATATCTTCCCATGTGTCTGCTACAGCAAAAAAACATCCTCTCATAAGACAGTATCCAGAAGAAAAAAAATCACATGATACAACCGAGTCTCCAAAGAAACCAAAATTTCCACTTGGTGTGTGTGTGTGTGTGTGTGTGTGTGTGTGTGTGTGTGTGTGTATTACAAACCTGACTCTGTGTAATGACACGTGACCTTGTATGGTGGCATAGGAGCCTGTGTAGGGATGGATGAGTCCTTGTGGTGACATATTAACCCTGTAGTGAAATGTTCATGAACACACTAATTCCTACTTGGAGGAGTGTCAAGGGCTCTTTTGCCCTTTCCTTGGGTAGCTGGACACTATAATTATCTTCCAAATGGACCCTAGGGTTGAGCCTGCTTCTGAAGCATGGGGCTTACCCAGTGCTTGCTGAGTGTGAGCAACACTTTCTAGCATCTGTCTGCAGGCTGTGCCAGATGGAGTATGCACAGGATGAAGGTGATGCCCGTGTGCTCAAACGTCATCTGTCAAAAGGAGCGTGTTTTGCACTATATCCAGGCTGCATGGAGCTCCCTCGTTAAACCAATGTGTATGGAAGTGCCGGGCTAGTGAGTAAGCGTCACAGGTACCTCATGCAGCCAGGATATGAAGCGTGGAGTTGCAGGCAGGTGGAAAGCCCCTAGGGGCATTTCTTCCCATCTGCAGTTTTCTCTGTGTCCTTCTGGGGACACCTGCTTAGCAGGGTGCTGCAGCTCCCAGACACACGGGAACTGGATGTCTTTTAGGAAACATAACTGGACTCTTGTGCTTTTTCTACTTAGCCACAGACACTCCTCCCTTCCCTCTCCTGTTCACTCTGATGTCTAATGACGGCTGGCTCAATCATGTCACCCGTCAAGTAGCAATAGTTGCCAAGGTCTCCTCTGTCCCAAGCCTCTCTCCTATGTGTCCCAGCTCCACTAAGCTAAGATCATTGCTTATTCCTGAAGTTGGTGCAGTGACAGGTTTAAATGCCCACTCGTCCTTTAAAACTGAAGTCAAGTTTAAATACATTGAAGGTTCAGCTATGAGGTATGGCTATATCTGTTTTGACAGGTGTGTGGCAAGTCTGAGTGGGCCTGGCGTGTACTCGTCATAGATACAAGGGGTGACTGAGGGTTCAGTTTCTTCTTGCATGAGCTTGGATGCTCTAGAGACATCAGGAAAGACGGAGTTGACTCCGTCAAATTGGCCTGTGGCATGGGAGGTAGCTTCTCGACTGTACCCCAGTGTAGATGGGGTACAATCCTAGTCACGTGGATCTGGGTTATCTAAGAAAAGTAGGTGAGTGAGCCATGGGGAGCAAGCCAGGAAGCACCTTCCTCCATGGTCTCTGCTTCAGTTCCTGCCTCCAGGTTCCTGCCTTGAGTTGTCTTGCCTTGTGCCTTCAGACAGTGCTAGGATATGACCTGTAAACCTTTCCTTCCCATGTTTCTTTCAGTCAGTGTTTCCTCACAGGGACAAGAAACAACCTACGGCAAAGACAGCCTTTTGTGTTTATGACACTGACCTTTAAGTGGCCACCACTGTCCAGGCAGGCAGGTTGTTGTAGTAGTAAGAACACGGGCCCGGGTGTTTTCACAGATTCTCGTCAACATGTGTTGTACCAACTGTTCTTTTTTGTTTCTTTTGCTTAAATGGATAATCATTTTTAAAAAGATGTCAGCGGTGGGGCGTGGGGGGGTGGAGCATTTATCGGTTCTTCACATTTATCACTTCTGACGTCCTTCAGTCTTTGCCCAAACCCAGATTTTCTTCCATTATAATCTCCCCTCTGTTAAAGAATTTATTGTACAGGGTCTTCTGCGGTGTGTGTGTGTGTGTGGGGGGGTCCGTTTAGCCTTTATATATTTAAAAATGTTTTTATTTCGTTGGCATTCTTGAAATGCTCTCACAATAGAGCACTGTGGAGTATTTTCTTTTCCTTAATGGAGACGCTGCTGTCTTGCCTTGGATCTTTTTCATTCGCTGGGTAGAGTCCTTGATCCTGGGTGGGTAGTGTCTCTGTGTTCTTCTCGTTTCCTCTCTCATGGGTGTGGAGCAGCGTGAGAGTCACATTCTCCAGTGCACTTTCCAGCATCTACTGATCTAACGACTTGGATTTAAACTTTTCATACAGTTTACCAACTTTGGGGGTTGTTAGTTCTGTATTGGTTTCCTTTCCCCGGGGCTTCACACATGTGGAGTAAACTTCTGTAACTTAGCTTCACTCCTGACCCTCAGCCTTCTCCTCTCACAGTTTTGGTCCGATGGAAACACACTCTGCTGCTCTTCGTCTGCCTTGGAGCTTTCTTTAACCTGAATCTTCTAAAGCTATGTGTGTTAGAAGTAAGGTTATGTTCCTCCAGAGGTCGCCTGGCTCTTTCAGGCCCGTGGGGTCTCCTGGGGTGTCTTTTTGCAGTTTTGCGGTTTGGTTTGGTTTGGTTTGGTTTGTGTTTGTTCTGCATCTCCTCCCCTTTTCTCCCTGCGTGTGATGTGTCCCTTTCCCCTGGTGATTTTAGCAGTCTTCCTGGTGACAGTTTTCAGCAGTACCCCTCTGGGCTTTGCCTGGTTTCTCTCCTGATTCCCCTCCTGCCTGTGATGTCCACGGGTTTCTGGGATCTGGAATTCCTTGGCAGCCCACTAAACAAGACAACTACTGTGTCTGTGCATTGGGCTTTCCTTTATCCCCCCCCCACCCACCCACCCCCTACCTCAGTGCACGGAGCATCTTTCTGTCAGCTTTTCTCCCTCTACATTCTGTCTTTGCCTTCGATAACCTTTCCTTCCAGGTAAACTTCTGCTTTTCTTTTAAAGTATTTAACTTTGAAATAGTTCACTTTTCAATTCTACAAGTTCTTCTCTCTCTCTCTCTCTCTCTCTCTCTCTCTCTCTCTCTCTCTCTCTCTCTCTTTCTCTCTCTCTGTGTGTGTGTGTGTGTGTGTGTGCGCGTGTGCGTGTGCGCGCGCGCGCGCGCCCTGCATGCCCATAGATCAAAGGACAGCTTGCTGGAGTCAGTTTTTCCCTTCTACCACGTAGGTCATGAGGTTTGAACTCAGGTCATCAGGCTTGGCCGCAATCTCCTTCAGCCCCTGTGCCCTCTTACTGGCCCCATGAGTCTGTCTGTCCTGTTTTTCACACTGTGGCATTTCCTGGTGCTTCTTTAGTCTTTTGTAAGACTCGGGGACTTGTCAACTAACTGCCTCCCACCTGTCACTTAAGGGTCTCTCTGGGGTGATTTCTTTGTGGTTTGGACCATACTTTGTGATTCTGCACCCATTTAGCAATGTTCAGTTCTATGAAAAACTGCAAGTTTTGATGTTATCAGGGTTGGCCTGTTTTCCGGCATGTAGTCAAGTATGGAGGGCATTAGTCTGATCCTCTGCATCTTGCTGTGCCTGGTCTTAGCCTTTGCTGAAAGTAGTTTACTGGAAGCCATCTCTCCAGCCCCAATTTTACTTTATAACAATGTTTCTCAACACGTGGGTGGCAACACCTTTGGGAACTGAATGACTCTTTCACATGGGGTCACCAAAGACCATCTGCATTTCAGATATTTACATTACTGTTCAGGACAGTAGCAAAATTACAGTTATGAAGTAAAAGCAAAAATAATTTTATGGTTGTGGGGTCACCACTACATGAGATGTCATTAAAGCGTTGTGGCCTTGGGAAGGCTGAGAACCAGAGCTTTATAAGATAAGTTTGTGCTTGTTATTTTACAAATGAAAAAAAAAATCCCTGAAAGCAGAGGTGTTTTGATCACACAACCTGGGTTGTCTTTAGGGAGCTCAGACCAGGTCTCGTGGCTCTGAGGACCGAGCCGGTGGCCTCCACCCTCGTTCTAACTGTGAGGTGCTGCAGAGTGGGAGAGGGCTGTGGTGTTCAGGGCACGCCTGGCACATGAGCCATGTGGATGCAGGCACTGCCCCAGTCCACATCTCTATACTTCCTCTCTTTGCGTTGACCGTGATGGATTACCTCCTCCTACTGAACTGGGTCAAGGGATTTGTGTAGGAGGGAGAAGCTTCGAGGGCTCCTCTGTAACAAAGGCACAGGTGAGCGAGCCATCACTGCTTCTGATTAAGAACCCTCTCTCCTCACTGCCCAGGGCTTCACTGTGTCAGACGTTCCTCTCCTTGCCCAAGGCGCCAGGCTTCAGACAGGCAGAAAAGAGGGCAGCTTCCGGGCCCACAGTCAGAGCTGAAGGTGGGTTTGCTGTGCTCAGTAATGAGTGCCGGGTCACCAAGCCATGTTCTTCCTGGTATTGCTCTGATCAAGACAAGAATCAGAGACTCTAACAGGCCTCCCTGGGCTCAGGGCTGGACCCTTAGCTAGGTAGCCAGAAATCAAGTTCAACAGTCTGTCAGGGCTGCCTAAAATATGTCCAGTGCTGTGCTTTGTGCAGATATGTGTGGTTTTGTCCAGTGAAATACAGACGTGTGCATGTGTTCGCACATGTGTGTGTATGTGTGCATGCATGTGTGTGCATGTGTGTATGTGTATCTACAAGTGTGCATGAGTGCTTTGTGTGTGTATGCAGGCACACTTATGAAAGTGAATGTGTGCTCCCGTGGAAGTCAGAGGGCAATCTCAGTATTGTTGCTCACACGCCATCCACCTTATTTTGGGGAGGAAGACTCCATGGCCTAGAGTGGGTCATGTAGAGTAGCTGGCTGCCAGTGAGCTCCAGAGGTCTTCTCTTCCCATCTTCTGGGCACTGGGGTTATAAGCACATGTGACCACACCCGGTTCTGGGTCAGATCCCCACAATTGCATGGCCAGAGTTTTACCCCTGAACCACTTCCCCAGCAGAGAAGTGTTCTTCTACTTCTCTGAGCACAGAAGGAAGCTCCCCACATAGGTGAAGGCCAGGTGCTCACCAAGTGAACTGTTGTGAAGCAAGGGCGGCCCAGCCCAGTTTAGACCCCAGCTTTGCAGCCTTTGCTCAATGCTGAGTGGTGTGCACTGGAGAACATGCACACCCTAGTTTAACCTTCAATCTCCCTTACTGGTCTTTGTAGCTTCTCACCTCAAAAAATGTTAACCAAGCTCTCTTACAAAGGAAAGTTGAGGGCTTACATTCAAACTATTTCCACAGTTTGGTGGCTCTATCTGGCTAATTTCTTCACACAAATAGAACTGATCCAAAAGCCTTGATTAATTTTTCTAAGTTGGATACCAGGCATACAACGCTCCCTATGCTTAGAAAAATACATTTACATATCAAAAGGCTACATAGTGGAGAGCATTGCGAAGTGTATAGTGATGTGTTTACTATTAAATATTAAACACCAATTCTATTATGTTTGTCTGCTCTGAAGTGCCCCAAACATTATAAGTATTTTGTATGGAACATAATTTAATCTGTAATATGAAAATTAGTTCTGTGGAATTTACAGATATCCATACTTACCATGCCCCTCTGACATTCTAACATCACCACATATGAAGGTCAATATTATGACTTTCCTAAAATCAAAATGTATTTTAGTATTAACCAAGGTTCCCACGTATTTGTCTCTGGTTTCCTATAATAATAACACTTGGCCTGGTTTTATTTAGTTTTGATTTCTGTCACTCTGACATTACTGAACATGACCACAGATAATGGTAAAAGTTCATAGGACATGTGGCCCTGGCAGTGGTGGTTTTCTCTTTTAGTCTTTGTTGTTGCGATCAGGAAACAGCCGAATCAGTAAAAGTCCCTGTTTAATTTTACTCTTTAATTTATAAGCATGGAAAGTGCTCACTAATTTGTTTTTGCTAAATCCTTTTCTTTCCCTTAAAGACTATCCTCCTGTGCTTTAAGCTCCTTGAGCCCAACATCAATAGTGGGGGGACAGAAGCCCAGCTCCGTACGGCCAACCTTAGCAGCCTGAGAGGCTCCCTTAATCACTGAGGGACTTTGACCTGGGCAAACAGGGGATTCAGGGTTGTGACACAGAAAAGAATTTCAGGGTTAGCCTGCAGAAAGCAGACTTGGGGGGATTGTAAATCTAAGAGGTATGGGCTTCACAAAGAAACCACAGTTTATCAAAGGACATTTGAAATTTTAAAGTTTTTTTCACTATTATTTTGTGTGTGATGTGTGTGTGCATGCGTGTATGATGTTTGATGTGTGTGTGTGATGTGTGTGTGCATGTGAGTGTGTCCATGATATGTGTGTGTGATATGTGCTCATGTGTGTGTTGTGTGTGTGTGCATGTGTGTGATGTGTTGATGTGTGTATGATGCATTGATATGTGTGTCCTTGTTAGTGTGTGTGTGTGTGTGATGTATGTATGGACGTGTGTGTCCATGTGTGTATATGATGTGTGATGTGTGTATGTGTTTGTGCATATGTGATGTGTGTGTNCATGTGTGTGTACATGTGTGTGCATATGATGTGTGATGTGTGTATGTGTTTGTGCATGATATGTGATGTGTGTGTACATGTGTGCATGCATGATGTGTGCGATTTATATGTGTGTATATGTGTATGTATGATGTGTACATGCAATGTTATGCATGATATGTTTTTGATATGTGTGATGTGTGTGATATGTGCATGTGTATGTGATATATGTGTGCATGATATGTGTGTGATGTGTGTGTGATGTATGCATGTGTGTGATGTCTGTGTGTGTTATGTGTATGTATGTGTATGTGTGATGTGTGTGTGTGTGTGTGTGTGTGTGTGTGTGTGTGTGTGCAGGCATGTGTGTGTGGAGGTCAGATGACAACTTTCTAAAGTCAATTCTCTCTTTTGAACATGGTCTCAGAGATCAAACTCAGGTTGTTAGGCTGGGTCACAAGCACTTCCCCTGCATGAGCCATTTTTCTGGCTTTAAAAGACATATTTAACATAGGTTCCAAACATGAAAGACAAAAGAAAGTCATTTAGGAAAAGGATAATCCACACCCGGGGTGGGGATCACAAATGAACTTCTCTGCTTTACCCGTATGGACCATTTCGGCAGTTTTCAAGTTGCTGGTATTTCTTAAGAGTGTAAGAGGCTTCCTCCTTTCTCTCATTCTAGTGCGTGGGGGTAGCTCTGGAGGTGTCTTGGATGGAATAGTAATCTGATAAGGAAAAATAATCGACCACCGGGCCACAGAGTGTGTTAGGGTATGTCCTTACCCAGTAATGGGCTTCTAGCGAGATTCCTACAGACCTGCTTGGGATGCAGGGTAGCTCAAAGTACGGCTACTGAATTGTTCTCGGATTCTCGTTTCTCAGACGGCAAGAGGTTTCGCCCAGACACTGGGGGAAGGCGATCTTCCCTGACTTTCTATGCTATCTCAGGCATGACAGGTCCCCCCTGCATGGCCCCACATCTCTGATTCCATAGCATCTGAAATAGCACAGATGCCCAGTTACAGACTGGCTGAAGACCCTGCACCACAATCAACAGCAGCCTCCCAGACTCTGTCCCCACAGTTCTTGACAAAATTGTCCTAAATCAGCAGCTTTTTCACTAACAACAATATCCAATTCAGATCGGCGTTTCTGAGCATTGGCCGATTGACAACCTGAGGGACTCAGTGAAGTTTTGAAGATTACCAGGATGCTAAATAGATTGCTTTTGTTCTTGTCCTTTGGAAGCACACCCTGGCAAATGCTTCTTAATACAAGGCATGATTATTAACTGAGCAAATACGCAGTGTGGGCTTCCCCTGGGTCCTGGTACCCCTTTATCCAGCACACCACTACCCAGAAGACCAGTCGGAGAGGAAGCCTTTGAGATAGGTCATTTCAGCCCCACATTGGGTGACCCCATAAAAGACGCCAAGGGAGAACTGTCTGGGTGCCCAGTCTCCAGATGTGGCAGCCTCTCAGCCTTATCTTTATCTGGTGGTGGAGAGGCAGTTTGCTCTGCCGTGAGAGGGAAAGTGTACAGAATTAGAAGCAGACAGGTGTGAGGAGCTGCCACAGAAAGCAGCTCTGTGAGAGGAGAGTGTTCCACTGTGGAGGCTGAGGGGCCACCATAGCTGTCAGCAGGGCTGGGAGGAGAGTGCTGGGTGGTGTCAGCAAGGGACCCTTGACAGGAGGTGGCAGGCAGCCTGGCAGTCCTGTTGCTCTTAGAAGAACAGCAGATGATGAAAGAGATACTAAGAATATTCCCCTGCAGTGTGTTGAAGGTGCCATTGGCATTTCCCAGGTATCTTTAGGAAAGAGTGAGTTTGGTAAGCGAGGGGCATTAGCTGAACAGTGGCACGCTCTATCGAGGATACACAATAGGGATGTGATGAGCCCCCAGGTGGCAGAGTTTTAAATTATGAAATATACCCCCTTTTAAAGCTCCTATTCAAGGTACCATCAATATAGCATGAAGAAAAGTACAAGGTTTGACCTCATACTTTGGAGAACCATCCAGAAAGTGTTTGAAGAGTGCCCAGTGACGCCTGGAGAAATGTGGAGAGGTCTTCTGTAGACCAAGGGCATGTCTCAGAAACCCCATCATGTGTCTGGGTTTCTTGACATCTTTCCCAATTTTAGCAGCCTAATGAGAGTTGGGGACAAGCCAGCTTGGATCCAGTGGGCTTGGCTCTAGGCTAAAGGCATGGATTCCAATAGACTTTGTAACGTAACTGCAGAGTTGTATGCATACAATTGAAAGCGGGGGATATGTTAGGAATCATGGTGAGTAGGTGGAAGGAAATTGAGGATTGACATGATCAATATCATACAACTCTCAAACAATAAATAAAATAAGAAGTGCCAACTGAGTTACCGATAGGAATATAAATCAATATATCCACTATGGAATCAGTAAAGAGATTTCTAAAAACCTAAATAAGTTATGGCCAAAAAGCCACACATAGGCAGGTCATAAGCCTTGGAGGGGGTGACCCATCAGTGTTTTTCTGATAAATTGACAGTATTCAGCCAACTCTTAACAATTTACTGTGACACCCATAGATGAGTGTGTCTGTGATGCCCGTAGATAAGCATGTCTCTCAACCCCACACCAGAGAAGCTGCTTCTGTGGCAGATGGAATTAACACAGAGACCTACAACTTGTCAAGGTGAAGAGAATAAGAGCCTGTAGTATTCTCAGCCTTAGATGAGACATGCATTTCATAGTCTTCCCCTTAAGGATCGTGATGGAAGAGGAGGTGAAAAGCTTGTAAGAGCCAGAGATAATGGATCACTTTAAGGAAGCAGTGTTCTCGACACACCACAGGTCAGATATATCTAAGGACTCACAGCCATTATAACAGCAGGCACAGGAGCTGTGCAAGCTCAAGCACAGGCAACATCCAAACATAGAGGGGGAGGTGGGCAGAAGTCCCGCCCCTTGCTGATGAACCATTGGCAATTGAAATCCATTGACAATCCATTTTCTCTGAGAGTGTGGCCTCTGGTCAGTTGGCCACACTCCAATAGAATGTCACACAGCCAAAGCATATGGGCGGCACAAATTGAACTTTAAAAAAATGACATGTAGTCAGGTGGCGAGAGAAAGATGACATATAGTCATCTGAGAGGAGCTGGGAGGTGAACATGATCAAATTACCCTGCGTGAAATTTTCAAAAAGCAAAGATTTAATTGAATATTTTTTCAAAAGCTAAATCTAGAACTAGCAAAGGACCCAGCTCACGAGACTGGGTCTGACAGGTGTTCAGTAGATTCAGCACAGAGGCACTTCCATGTCTCTGGTCAGTGTAGGTACTGTCCACAAGAAGTGAGTTAAAAGAGTCACCATGACTTTCCACCAACAGATGAATGGGTAGAGAAAGTCTATGCATCTGCTATGGACTTTCATTCACCCTAGAAAGAGTGAAAGTATATAATTTGAAAGAAAATGGCCATGAGTGGAGCTCTCATGTAGAAGAGCACATTCTCTTTTATCTGTGGATCCTGGATTAAGTAGATTCTATGTATGTCTCTCTCTATCCCTATCTAGATCTAGTTCAGATGATATAGGTATAGATTAGATATAGATACATATAGATATAGATATGATCTAGATGGTGTAGATGGTATAGATGATATAGATATAGGAGGGAGGTAGAGATAGAGATAAGGATAGAGATAGATAAGATCTAGATGGTATAGATGGTACGGATGATATAGATATAGAGATGACATAGACGGTATAGATGGTATAGAAGATATAGGTGATATAGATTATGTAGACATAGATGGTATAGATATAGATAGATATAATATAGATATGATATCGATGATACAGATGATATAGATGTTATAAATGATACAGATGATATACATAGGTATAGGTATAGATATATAGAAACTGAAGAAGTGAATGGGGGATCTTGGAGGAGGAAATGGATGTAAAGAAGAGTGAGAGGTTAAATAGGCCAAAACACATGAAATCCTTATGGACTCCATCACTATGACACCGCTCCCTTTCCTGCAGCTGTAGACAGAGTTCTGAAGCTCAGGCGGGCTGCCACACCACCACCCCTGGAAATGATTACTTGCTGGTGTGCAAAGTGCAGCCAGCAGGACATGAGTAGTTTACTCATGAGAGGCTGGGAGAGGTTGGCTGACCCTGACTCTTGCCATAGAGGCAAGCTCATTTATTCATCCCATTCAGTACAGGTCACCAGCCTTTGGACATGTTGTGAGATCTGAAATACACAGTCCCTCTGGGGGCAGAGCCATGTGGACAGTATCATTTGGCCAGAGCGCAGAGCATCAATTAAGTCTCTGAAAATGAAAGAGCTCTTTGCAGCCGTCACTCTCTTTTGTAGAGGACTGTTGGGAAATTAAACAGCTTGGTCATATCATTTTTTGAAGAACTTTTGATCCTGGTCATTAAAATCTGGACAAGCACATTTCTAGAACGGTCTCGGGGTTCACAAAATTGTCTCGGATCCCGTGATCCAGATAGACGTGTACCTCTCAGCTTGATGGAGCACTGGACAAGCTCCTCCCTGACTACCCTCACCTTCCTTTCCATGAGCACCTCCCTTAGATCATAGGAAGGAGCCCTTATCATTTCCTAGCTCTTTCTCTGGCTCATTGACGTGAAACTATTTTTAAGGTACCCTGCCACATTTACAAATGAAGGACAATTGTTCTTCAGGACATCGAGAGCTTCCTAGAGAATGGAGTGAGAGAGACAGAGTGACCCTGGTTCCCAAGTTTTGGAGGGAGTCAGATCCTGGATTTGCCGGGGTCCAATCAGCCAACATCTATAACTATAACTTCCAGACACATCTCCTGCTTCAAATTGCATTGCCTGTGGTCTGGGAGTCTGGAGGAAGCTCCTTTGGAGCCCATGGGTTATCAGATCCCCTCCTTTTTATCTTCTTGGGCTCACAGTTACCCAGGCCACCTGACTTGTGCTGAGCCATTGACCAAGGATATGACTGACCCCTCTGCTGCATGAGCTTTCCCAAGGGAGATGGCAACAAATGCCTATTCACACTAGACAAGTCACCCAGAGCCAAAGGAAGGGTCTCTCCTAGTCAAGCTTGGAGACCAAATGAGACTGTTTGCTCCCCTATACAGTACGACCTAAATAGCCCTATTTTAGAGTACCCCTAAAATAGCCACATCACCAGAAGGTCCCATTCCAGCAAGCATGACAATTTCCCAGAGGCTGCATAGATAGCATCTTCCTTCAGTCGGTCCCCTGTCCTTTAAACATTCCATCACTTTCTGTAGTGTTCCTGCCTGCACGCAGACCGGCGCCTTGTCTGCATGGGCAGAACACCTTGGGGTGGGTTCGCACTCTTGCCTGNTGAACCCACTGTGGATTCGAACTGGAGGACGAGAACTCCTAAGAAGGAACAGGGCTGCAAAGGAAAATATTGGGCCCTGACACGTATTTGATCAAAGCCCTTATCTTTA
>NC_034592.1:161091300-161108505 GCF_900095145.1 Mus pahari
GGTCCAGCGGCGGCGGTCCGGCGGTGGGCGGTCCGGCGGCGGCGGTCCGGCGGTGGGCGGTTCTGCGACGGCGGGCGGTTCGAGGACGCTGTGTTCTGGCTGGTCTGGTGCGCTCCAGCTGCTGTGCTCTGGCGTCCCTGTAAAAGGCAGGACCTAACAACTTTCCATGACCACATGTAGCTAGAGCGGAAATACAGACAGCTGGTGTGCGGCTCTGAAGGGAGTGGCTAAAGTCTCAGATGAGGGTCTAATGATGGACCATCCCCCTCGTCTCTGGTGGGATCAGCAGAAGTTCCCTTGTTGAGGGTCCCCTAACTGTGATCACAGAGGAGCTGTTTGAGATAGTGATAGCCGCGATTCTCTGAGGACAGGGGTGGAGAACACTTCCTTAGCTTCTCAGGCATAGCATTGTACTGGCCATCTGGCCAGTGCTGAGGGATGCCAGGCACCTCTGGGGAATGTTTAACAGGTGACTTTTATGAACAAGGATCCGAGAGTAGAGTCCATTTGTCAACCGTGTGTCCATGTAAATATTCTTTACTTAGTGAATATAAGACACCACCGGGTCCCTTCAATATCAGTTTACGTGAACATCACAGATACACAGCTGTTGCACAGAGCTGAGTTCCCAGTCTCTGTGGGTGGAAGTGGGAGGTGATCCGTTATCTTTCTAGAAGGGGAGGGGTAAATTGCAGGCTATTGTATGGATCTTGGTTCTGTGCCAGGCAATCTGACAATCCCTGTTTTCAAATTTAACTCTCACTCCACACCTGCATTAGGTGGGACAATTGTGCTAATTTGTTTGATAGACATAATAAACCCAATTGTCATTAAATATCTCCAGGAAGACCTCTGATGCAAGGCAGTGAGAGAGCTCAGGAGAGAAGTCAGACTTTGTGAAATTTTGGATCAATGTGTCCTCCTGAGGCTGCCTTGGTTCCTACATACTTTAAGGAATGAGTCATAGTGGAATACTATTTGGCAGTCAAAGGAATAAGCTACAATTTGGCTGTGTACTAAAAAGAGAGAGTCAAGTGAAAGGTCACCTGACTTACAACCTCAAGGGTCTGCATGCCAGTTACTTGTCTAGTTGCTATCACAGTATTACTGACAATTAACTTAAGGGAACCAGGGTTTAATTGGACCCAAGGTCTCAGGGAATAAAGCCCACTGTAGTGGAGAAAGTGGTGGGCAGCCTGGGCCAGGCCGGCCAGAGCCTCTGGTCACAGCTTCTTACATGCTGCCTAAGCAAGTAGAGAGGAGGGACTGTCACCCTTGAAGGTTCACCACTAGTGGCCTGAGTCCACCAGCTGGGCATCACGCCAGAGTTCCCAAAGCCTCCTAAATAGTAACACAGGCTGGCGACCGTGTGTGTGCTGAAACCGTGACTCTGTGGGGGACACTTCACATCCAAACCACAAGAGCATCAAACAGACAGACAACACACGGAGACAGAAAGCAGGTTCAGAGCTGACAGGGGCTGAGGTGAGACAAGGGGCAACTGCTAATAGAGATGGAGTGGGTTTTATAAGCGGGGGGTGGGGGGAAATATTTGGTGCTACACAGAGGCATGTCACACACCAGTGTAAAGTTCTAAATGTCATTCGGCTGTGCACTTTGAATAGTGGCTTTATGTGATGTGGATTCTATGGCAGTGGAAAAGTGACACACCAGGAGAGATAGCCTGTGACTTCTGAGTATCCAAGGGCAGAGCCACTGCTCCTGCCTTGCGATGCTGTTCTGGGGTGTGTCTCTACATCTTGCTGATGGAAGCAGGGTCTTTGAGAGAAGAAGAGGGACCCACAGGGATGAGGGTGAGGGCTCTGGTCCAGATCTGCAGAGCTCCCCTCTCCCCTCTCTGATGTGTGGAGCTTCCCAAGCTTCCCGGTGTCCTCATTAGTGATGGGTTTGCAATGTGTCCTCGGGGAGCTACTTGGGAGGCACAGGGAAGTCCTTCCGTGTTCGACTCTGCTTGACACATGTACAGTGGATTCCTGGAGCACAGCAGAGCTGGGGTGGCCCTGTGAGGCACCGAGAGTCCCTAGTCCTCTGCCACTCAGCGTACAGGGCACTTGTCAGAAGCCCGTGAAGAGGAATCGGTCTTTATGACCCTCTTCGCCTCACGCCTTCTGATTCCACGGGGCTTAGCTCACTTTAGAAATAGGAATGTAAGCCTAGAAGAGGTCTGGCTTTGCTCAGTGGACTCTTCAGGAGCCACATGCCCAGGCCACAGATGAGGGCATTGGTCCCTGTATACTCAGGACATAGATCGGGACTCCCGCCTGGAAGGCTGCAGGCTCACAGGTGCGTGAGATAAGCCCAGGCTTGAGGTCCACAGTGGTCTTGACTGTGCTCCCCTACCTGGGGCACGATGGTGCCTGGCAAACAGAGCCACAATGCACAGGGCCATACCTCTGATGCTCTCTCTTCTCGGAGGCTCGGAGCATCCCTCAGACCCAAGGTTCTCACAAAGTTTTGGCGCTTTGGAGGCAGGAGGGCTATTGCTCTAGATCTCAAGACCCTTTGCTGGCACCTGAGATAGCTGTCTATAGCCCATGCATGGAAAAAGAGTGAAGGAAACCTCTTTGTCCCTCTTGAATGTGAGCACCGAGAACCAGCTGACCCACGGCAGGCACGTCTTGCTGTTCAAGGACAGCTGCCTCTGTGTTTGAAGTCCTCAGAAAAACCTGCTCTTAAGCTGCTGTCTTTACTCAGCAGGGCAGAGCTAACTCCCAGGCCCTGTCTGCCAACTCAGAGTTCTGTCTTGCATCTGTCTGGAGTCTGAGTACCAGGGGAAGGTGGGTTGTTATTCCAGGAAGAGTGCACACCAGAAGAGGCTCACATAGACAAACCCATGCCAGGACTCAGTCCCAGTACTGATATGGTACACCATGGGAAGGATTTAGTTCCCAGAGCAGTGCATTATGGGAACACTGCAGTTCTCTAAACAGCGTACCACTATGGGGATGCTGTGATTCTCTGGGCTGTGCCCCATGAGAACACCATGAGAACTGGCCCATGCTACTGTTGCACTGTGGCTATGGTTGCCCTGGTGAGAGGTCTGAGGTGCTACCAATGTTCCGATATTTGGGATGGCTCCTGCTTATAAGACACATTCAGTTGCTGCCAATCTACCCAGTGTTTGTTATTTGAATAAACCTGTTTATGAATGGGCTTCTCCTCCGAGGTAGTGCAAACCTCCGTTCATCATGCTTTATACACTGAGTGATGGGTCAGACACCCCCATGGCAGGTCCTTGAGCTCAGAAGGCCATATAAACAGGGGACACTGGGATATCAAGACGGTTTAATCTAGTAAAGAGCAGAGCTGGTGGGAAGGGATTGTGGGAAAGTGCTGGAAGATCGTGGATGGTATGGCTGCAGAGGCCAGCACTATGGGACCTGGGAAGCCTTATCTCCACGTTGGAAGTTTGGCATAGCACACCTGCTTGCACCTGAACCGTGACATTTAAATCTCTCTTTCAGAGTACCCTCAGCTCACCTCAGGCCCCACCCCTGGTGTGAAGTCTCTGTGTCTTTGTGTCCATGGGAATGGCTCTTCTACTGGAGATGACTCCTGCCCTGTCTCCAATAACACACACCCTGTCCGAGCCACAGGCCATCCCAACAGAACACATCATTCTTCCATGCTCCATTTTGAGTGAGACCAGATGACTGACAAGTGTCACCCTCCACACACAGGATAGGTCACAGAACCACATGATCACATTAAGACTGGACTGAGCTGTAGGCCAGGACATCATCTCACCAGATTCCAAAATGCCAAGCACACAGTCCCTTTGCTGGGCGTGGCTGACTACTGTTTTTTTTAAATCCAGGGAATAATGAGCTAACATCAAGGACACAGGGCTCTCTTCTGGCAGGTGCCTTTTATGCCCTGTGTGCAACAACAGGGGGTCTTAGGGGACTTGAGTCACCCTGAGACCCAGCACTGATTTTATTCAGGTGGGAGCCAAGCCCTCATTCCCCATGTGCAGAGCGGCATGCTGGTGTGTGTGTGTGTGTGTGTGTGAGTGTGTGTGTGTGTGTGTGTGTGAGAGAGAGATGAGCCTAGGATTCCGGGGGCAAGAACGAGATTCACTTCAATTTCAGTAACATTGCACACGGAGGGTCGGCTTTTATCGAGGAACATATCCTTCTTTTAGAAACATAACCAGGAAACAGTGACCTTTCTGGTGTTTTCCTGAGCTGTAGTTTTAGGGGGAGCATAATAAATGCCACCAGGCACCAGGGATGGAAAACACAAGATTCAACAAATTAAACTCGGGAGCACACGCCAGAGACACCCAGACTGGGCCCCTGTATCCAGTCACAGCTATTGTGTTATTTTTTCCCCATCAAGCAGCTGACATTCAGAATATTCAAGAAATATGACTGCCCTTTCAGACTTCAAATTTGGATTTATTTCCCCAGGATGCTGTATTTATTTAGTCTTGTATGAATGTCATACATCAGAACGGGCTTGCCACGAGAATAAAATCTTACTTGACTTTTTGCTGTCTGCATTCAGCATGAATTCCATTAAGACAATGGAGTGCTGGGTCGGATCTGAGGCCCCGGAGCTCCTGATGGGACCTGCGGAATCTTTACTACTATGACTTTTTCTCTGTCACTTCCTTTGTGAGCAAAGAAGAGTTAATCTGTTAACAGCTAGAAATTAAATTAGTTTTAAAGGCTAAGAAAAGAGGATAGGACTTGTATATGCATGTGCATATAAGTGTAATATAGATATGTTTATCTCCATGTACTGGGTGATAGACAAGGGAGAAAGAGTGAGAGGGGGGGGAGAGGAAGAGAGAGATAGGGAGAGAGTGAGAGAGTGAGAATGAGGGAAGGAGAGAGGAGAGAGAGGGAGAAAGAGGGAGAGGGTGCTTATTTGAGATGACTTGGGGGACCCTGAGAAGAAAGCTAATATTTCATCCTAAAGTTTACTTTTTTTCTCCTGATCATTAGGGGTCTACATACATTTTTGTTATTTTTTTTCTGAGGGTTTATTTAGAGTCAAATTCAACTACCACACAAGATTGTTCCCAAATAACCAAGTGTAGCTGTAGCTGTTGGCACTTTTGGGGTCCACGTGTATGTGTGTGTACATGTGTGTACCTGTGCCTGTATGAGTGCCTGTGTGTAACTGTGTATGTACCTGTGTGTATGCATGTGTGTATGCATGTATGTATGCATGTGTGTGTGCATGTACATATTGTGAGTCCCTGTGTGTGAGTGTGCATGTGCTTATGTGCATGCATCTGTGTATGTGTGTGCCTCTGTGTGTGTGTGTGACTACATGTGACTGTGCATGTACCTGTGTGTATGTACATGTGTGTGTGCATGTGCCCATGTATGTGTGTGAGCTCCTGTGTGTGTTCATGTGCATGTGCCTGTGTGCATACATGTGTGTGTGCCTGTGTGTGTGCCTGTGCATGTGCTTGTACGTGCATGCCTGTGTGGGCATGTGTGTTTGTATGTACAATCAATGCACAGTTGGAAGCCAGAGGTTAATGTTGCTTTCTTACTCTATTGCTTCTGTACACTTTTATATTTCATTTTTATTTTCATTTTTGGTTTTTGAGCTAGGATCTCTGGCTAGACTGGAAGCTTGCCATTTTAGCTAGATTGGCTAGCCAGTAAAGCACAGGACTCCCGTGTCTCCCTTCCCAGTTCATGTGCTCCCACCATGTCTGGGTTCTGTATTGGTGCTGGGATCCACACCCTGGTCCTCTGAGCTGCCTGCTACTGTTAGTTTAAAATTCTCTTTTCTTTTTTTATGCTTCCACGTACACACTTTTGGGATCTTTGAGGGTCAGGTCTTGAGAGCTCTACCAGGGAGCTGTATGCAGACAGTTCACTTGACAGTCTGAGGCATCAGGGCAGAGAGTATGAGTAAAGATATCATTTAACCTTCTCAGGAATGGGTGTGAGAAATAACCATTTGAATATAGAAAGTTTTTGTCCTGAGAATTCAATTTCTTATTCTTAATGAACACAAAGGCTGTTTTATTTTTTTCTTTTTCGGTCTGTGTTCCTGAAACGCTGGCAGTGCGCGGTGCTGAGTTAGCACACTGAAGAGCGTGCAAGCACGCTGGAGGGAGGCTGCTCCCTCGAGCACCTGGCCTTTCTTCTTAATTCTTTTAAATTGATCACCTTTAGTTTCACTGAAGCACGGTTCCCATTTAGAGAATGTGCAGAGGTTACCAAGCTGTAGTCAAGCATGTGTGGGGTCTAGCGAGGAAGATTCTAGATCTTGGGAATAGTTGTAAGTGACCATTTGTGGCTCCCATCCGATGTGGCATCCCTGTGCCTATCCCATTGGAGGAAGTGTCAGAGAGGCAGGATCAAGAAACCACAAGGATCAAGGCATCTCTGGGTGTCCAAGCAGGAACTGCAGCCCTGCCCCTTCACATATCCAATCACCTAGGTGGGTGTGGTGGCCCCACCCCCTCACATATCCAATCACCTAGGTGGGTGTGGTGGCCCCACCCCCTCACATATCCAATCACCCAGGCTGATGTGGGGACCTTCTATGCAGGCTTTCCACCTCCAGGCTTGCTAGTCCTTAATGCTGCTCTCCTCCAGATGTCAGGAGATGTACGCTCGCCTTGCAAAACTCACCTCAGGCCCTCAAGCATATCTATAAGACTGAGCTCAAACTGCTGAGCCACTCCCATTCCCCTCCTGAATATGCCCATGCCTGGCTCCCTGCTCTGCCTCAGCAGTGTCAGCTCTCCCAGAACTGAAGCTGCATCAGGCTCCAAAGGAGCATTGTCCCCGCCCTCAGGCCCTCAGCCTCCTCCTACCCCTCCCCTTGAGCATGCATGCTCTCCCTCCCCCACCCCCACCCCCTGCTTCTGTGCCTAGCTCTGGTTCAGGTCTTGGCCTTCCTACAGTCTGCCTTCCACCTAGAACACTGCTCCTGTCCTCCTCTCCTGCCTTTCTGAGAAGCCTCACCCCAAGAGCCCGTCCAACTCAAAGGTTCCTCAGCCCCCATTATATTTACTCTTCTTTCTATTAGACTGTAGAAGTCTGTCAGTTATCTGTTGGTCTGAATTTATCTCATAGTCTATTTTGTAAAGAGATTTAACTGGCCATACCCATCCGTGTTTGTGCTGCCTGTGGACGTTTCTGCAGATGGTGAGGAGCTATGAGGCACGTGGCCCCAGCCTTGAAGGATGTGTTATCTAGCCACTAGTACAGCACATTAGCAGACCCAGCTCAAAACAAGACAGATTTCATGACCTCGCCATCAGGACCCAGGATGGTGCCTGGCAGTGACCAATCATTTTGTCAGGTATTTGCTGAGGGGCTGAGGACATGGCTCAGTTTGAACAAGCATAAAGACCCAAGTTCAGATCCCCTATGTCTGTATAAAAACAAGGCATAGGGTTAGGGACAGGGAAAGGAGGGTCCCAAGGACTCTCTGGCCAGCCAGACTAGCTGAACCTCTCAGGTTCATTGAAAGATCCTGACTCAACAAACAATCAAATGAATGAATGAATAAATAAATTTTTTAGAAAAGGTGGGGAGTGACAGAAAAATATTTGATGTCAGATTTTAACCTCTATATGTGTGTTTACAGACAAACATGGGCATGCACACACACACACACACACACACACACACACAGACACCGCACATACTCACACATTTACACACACATGCACACATACAGAGAAACACCACATATACACAAACACATGCACACACACACACACACACACACACACACACTCACACACACACGGGACATTTGCTGAATGAATTACAGTGTGAATTCTGAATTACATCCTGGAAGGCAGGTGGTGTCGACACCTAACCACCCTCATGGGAAGTTTGACGGATAGGCACTACTGCAGCTACTGCAGAGGGATCTTCAGCTACCCCCTGCCACTCACTGACATGTACTGATGATGGAGTTATCTCCTCTTTAGTCCTCTCAGTGATCCAACCTGGTAGGCCTGTTGCCATATCTATTTTACAGAGAAACAAGCTAAGGCTGAGACAATTCAAGTGACTTGGCCTTGATTCAGCTGCTCAGAAGTGGTCCTTGGGGAGCCCGCCACTTTAAACCCGTGCTTTCTGATACATTGTCAGCTCCTCTTTGAGAATTGCATCTTTATTGGGTTCTGCTTTGACAGGAAGCACAGATTCAGACAATTGGCTAGATGGCTAGGTGAGCACATATTGTATAGGAAGTCATCCTTGGGTACTGAAATTTGGCTTCCCAGAAATTCTGATGCAGCTGCAGGTGGAAGACATGGCTTCAAATAGTTGCTTTTGACCTGGAAAGAGATGGCGGAACTGATAAGAAGAATTTTCTACCGTCGGAAACAGCATGAGGCAGATGGAAAGCCATGGTGATCACTTTAGTCTGGTGAGCATTGCAGGACTCTTGCAGCCACAAGAGTTGCATCTGGGCTTGGGTCCTTTGGAAGGTGAGTACTCTGAGGCTCAGCCCCATCTCAGAGGGCCTTTCACTGGGACTGGCTGGCTGGCGGTGCTGAGGAAGAGCCCTCTCCACACTGGACAGTAGGCAGGGATTGTCGGACAGAGTCTGGTTGGCAAATAAACCTGTGTCTGTAGTGATCTGTGGAATAGGCTGAGATGGAGACGTGGCTTTGACCTTGTAGCTTTTGACTTCCGGTGTTGGGTTGGACTCTTTGCTTCCTGTATTGGGTTGGTCTCCTGTGAGTTCCTCTTTCATCTCTGACATCAAAATATTCCTGTTTTGTTTGTTTGTTTTCGTTTTTTTAGGTTCATTTTATTTTTGCTAAGCTAGACACTTTTCCTCAAACACATCCTTGAAATTAAAGAGAAATTGAAATTTCAATAAAACTCCATGAAACATTTATGTCCAGCTTTGGGGAGATGATTGGAAAAGCTGGTGCCCACAAATTGCTGCGATCAAACACCCGACCAGAAGCAACGTATGGTAGCCTGACAGTTTGAGGGAACCATCCATCATGGTGGGGACAGGCTGGTGGCAGGAGAATGCTTGCCCATGTCCCTGGGGATCAGGAGTCAGGGCAAAGGGGACTCAGATACTCAGCTGGATTTTTCCCTGTGCCCCTTCTTTTCTTCCAGTCCACAGGAGGGAGCTGTCCAGGCCCACAAAAGTCTTTCTCCTCTTGGCTAGTCCTTTGAATCCCCACAGACACAACTGAAGCCAGACTTCACTAATATCCCAGTTCATGTCTAGATCCGGTAAAGCTGGCAATCAACATTAGCCATCACAAGGAACCATGTTTGATTGGTTGAGGAAACTGCCCATCCACAGGAAGAGATAGCTGGAGCTTAGTGTCCTGCTCAAAGTTTAAAGCCTTCCATTTCTGTTTTGACCCAGGCCTTTGAAAGTTTTACAATTATTTGAGTTCTAAAAATAAACTAAAACAAGAACAACAAAAGAAAACCTTGGAGCAGAGAAACTATCAGAGCTAAGGAGAAAACCAACACATTTGCCCCTCTCAAAAGCTACAAAATGCAGAAGAGAAGGAAGCAGCCCTTAAACTATTCAGCTGTCAACAAGAACTGTGAGGATCAGTGAGATTAATAAGATGCCAATAGTCCAAACCAGCGCTGAATGCCTTCTGTCATGAGAAAAATTAGGAACCTTATTAGGATATGAGGTAAGCTGGGTTCATCAGTCAGCTGGTCAAGTCATATGACACAAGTCAATCTTACTGAAGCTCAGAGGCCGCCATTGTGTGAGACTCATAACTCAAGAACACGGACCAAAGGACAGAGTGAGGACAAGCCAGAATTTCTCCCACACAGAACAGGTGCTTATGAAAAACCATGGCGAATACACTCAGTGTGAAGACAGGAAGCTTCTGGTCAAAGTGAGGATGGAATACAGAATGCTCACTATTGGGCAGATTTTGTCTTTTTGTTTGTGTGTGGGGTGGGGTGGGGTGTTTGTTTATTTTGTGTGTTTGTCTTCTGAGTTCTGTACCGAAATGTCCAGCCAGAGAAATCTGGAAAGAAAAATATTTAAAAATATACACATTAAACAAGGAAAAGTGAAACTACTTCTATCCATAGAAGCTGGAATCTCATGTACCAAAGACCTAAGGAAATCTCTCAGCAAAACCTATGGCACTGGTTAATGATGTCATTCAGAGCAGCCCACATGCTCAGTTGTGTTTCTCTGCCACAGCAATGAAGCATCCAAAGGAACTAAGAAAATACCTGTTTCCAACAGCAATGAAACAGTGGAGTGTTTAGGGGCTGATAAAGCCAAGAGACAAAAGACTTGTGAGCTAGAGTCTGGAGTGTTGCTAAGAGAAAGCAAAGAAGATTTAAGGAGAAGGAGATCCCCAATATATGTGTGCACTGGGGTCCAGAGATTAATATTACTGAGGTGTTGCTGCAGGACAACACAGGAAGCAGAAAAGCTATAGATCATATGAAAACTCACTGCAGATTACTACTTGAAATCTGAGAACTGGACAGAAGCGGCCATGTTTCCAACCTGAGAGCTGGGAAGATGGCAGCTCTGTGCTTAAAGCATCTGCTGTGTAAGGACGAGAGCCAAAGTTATACTCCTAGCTCCTGTCAATGTGAGACAGATGAGGTAGAAGGTCTATAGCTCTAGTTCCTAATGGCACAGGCAGGGGAATCCCCTAAACAGTGTGGTTAGCAAATCTGGTCCTATTGGTGAGCTCTGGGTGTGGTGAGGAATAGCGAAGTTATGTGCACTGAGAGTTTCCTGATGGTAAAACCAATAGGAACTGTCACAAACATTATTTTACCCATAATAAAGACAAATGCAAATGTGTGTATTAGTGAGATGGGCTTGCTTATTTATGCTTATAAAGAATTAAACATGACTGAATATTTGATAAGAATGGACATAGGGTGTCTGAAAAGCATGTTTCAGAATTTATCAGCATTTTGATTTTAGAAACAGTCATGCTGAAAATGTACAATACAAATGTCAGGTACATGTTTACAGCCTTTTCAGAACTTTTTGAAAAACTTTTCCTAATCCCCCAAAAAAATTCATGATTTTTTTTTTTTTTTTTAGTGTATCTAAACTCAATTAGTGTTTTCTTGTTTGTTTGTTTTTGTTCTTAGTTGTATTCATGTTTAGGCATGAGTGTCTCTGTGAATGTATGTGCATGTGAGTGTGGTGCCTGCAGAAGCCAGAAGACAGTGATGTATCCCTAGAGCCAAAGCTGCAGACGGTAATGAATCATCCTATACGGGGTCTGGAAATGGAACCCAGATCCTGCACAAGAGCAATCAGAGCTCCTAATGGCTGAGCTCTCTCCAGTCCTTGATGTAAGAATTTTTATAATCACACACCAGAACACAGTGTAATTCAAAGATACACCAGTTTAACGCTCATACACTGAAGGCGGAAGTGGGAAACGTTCAGCTCGTTCTCTGCAAAGTCCACAATGGTACCAGGAACCAGGGCCGGCCGGAAGTCGGTGCAGAAACACCTCAGACTCACTGCAGCTGGGACGCTGTATTTCAGACGACTTGTACTGTTGCCAAAGTGACCATCCCACATCAGCTAAGTGACTCCAGAGCAGTCACAGCCCAGACTTTAAGAAACTGTATCTCACACTTTAAGTTTAAAAACAAAACTGTACGGCTTACCTGTTGTGGCGCATCTCCATTCCAAATATGCCCTGGCAATGAAGACACAACACAGTTAATATGACTACATGCTAAGTGCCTAGATTGGACAGATCTACCACTGCACTACCATCTTTCCCATCTTATGAGACCCCTTAGAACTTGCAGTTTATCTAGGCCACGTGCTTCTGCTCCACTTTTCTTCTTCTTCCTCTTCCTCTGCATCTTCTCCGTCTTCCATTTTTTCCTTCTTCTCTCTCAACTTTCTACTCCACCTTCCCTTTTATCCGCCCAATCATCAGCTCTCCTTTATTTTACAAATTAAGGTAGGAAACAGGTTTACAGGAAATCACCTGAGTGCTGACTCATTCCTTGTTCACAACTCCTCACAGGAGAACAGAATTAATATCAAATATAATTAGCCCCAGGGCTATCTACAACATTTCCTCTTTTCTGTCCAATTAAAAGACTATTTTATCTCAGATATAGTTGAACATAACTATTAGTATTTTGTAATTTATAAAGTACAAGAGACCTAACACCCAGTCCATCATCTTTGTTAATTAAATAGAACCTCTGTCATCTATCATTATTTAAAAGACTATAGTTCTGCACCTGGTTATGTCTTAGCTTTAGATTGAATGCCATCTGAAAACCATCCTCTCAAATCTGTTCCTCTCAAAGTAAAAAGCCTGGGTTCACTAGGAGACTATGTAGTTTGCAACCCCATCAGAAGTCCAAGAACGATTGATATTAACTGAAAATATATTGAAAGCCTAACACAGCTTCCAAAACTTGGTCAGTTTATAGAGATCACTGATCACCTGGACAGTTCCTTACTTAAAAAGGTTGGAGCATTGGTCTTCAGCCTACTGTCCAGGGTCATCTGACAGACTTAGAGAAACAGGAATATTAAGGACTAGCCTACACTGTCTCAGCAGAATAAAGCTCTCCTAACCTGCAATTGTGTCCTCTCTTTGGACAGTATTATGTCTGTGGATGAAATGAGGCAATTCTTGCCTAGTGGCTGTTTCACCACAACTGAAATAACTCAAAGATGCTCAGTTTCTTCTCTGAATCCAAGATAGGGAAAGCTGTCAGAAGCAGATTGGTCTCAACAATAAGTGAATAAATAATAAATAATCATTAAATGTCACATTCTGTGGACTTCTGACGTTTTTGAAAACCAAATATCTATGTGAAGTAATCTAGACTGTTCTGTTAACTACTCTCAGCCATTTCTAATAAAAATAACTGAAAACACCCTAACAATAAACTCAGAGCCATGAATTTCCTATTTGGCCCTTAACTCACAGGCTTAGACATCTCAGGTCTGTTTATAGTAACAGCAATAGAAGGACTGGGTTCAAGCCCTGTACTTCAAAATTTTTAGTACCAAAGACAACCTATAATAACCATCCCTGCCACAAATCTTAGGGAACTGGGATGACAACTTGTCATAACTTCTTCAAGTTGAATATGGGTGTTGAAATATTTTAAAGGGAGGGGGAAGGGTAGGGAAATGGGGGAATTGGTTGGCCTTAAGAAGGCCACACCAATGATTGTATTAGTCTCTGAGGTCTGTGTCCTGACTGGATCTGGATGAAAAACGAATACATCAGAAGTTCAGGCAGGTCAGTTCAGCATGTCTGACGATAAAATTCTGTAGTATATAAATCTCAAAACAAAGTTTTAGTATCATCAAGATAAATTTTTTGCTTGATTCTATGGAATCTAATTCTCAGGAGGTCTCCCTCTATCAAATCTGATCCATATAACTCTGGAAGATGTAAATACCTTAATCACTTTTCCAAAAACACAAAGACAAAACCTTTTCTCCAAGTCAGCATATCCTTCAGTGGGTGACCAGGAAAAACTGTAGCTTGCCTTCTGTCCCAGAGGAACAATAAAACCACCACAATACTCAAAATTACACACATTTTAGCCTATTTAGGCTTTTCTAATTTGTCATGTCAGGATATTAACCCAAAATTCCCGTGGAGCCCACGTTAGACAGAATATGAGTCTCCTGAAGACTTTATTATACCATCTTTAAAGCAATTAATTCACACTTCCACTAATATCTCTTATACCATCCATCTGTTGTGTTCTCTACCAGGAGCCACAGACATTTATTTAGTTAATACCTATTATAATACCTATTTGTTATGCTCTCTACCTGGAGCCACAGACTTCTATTAATTAATACCTGTTCATAGCAGTCAATTATCACTGCTCTCTCTACTTGGAGTCAGTGACAAATATTCCCTATCTAGTTCTGAACAGTAGGTGAAATTTCCCATTTTTAATTATCAAAAGGTTATAGTTCTCTCTTTATATCAATGAATTAATTACCTGGTCCGGAGCCCTTTGTACCTTTGTCTCCCAATTCTTTACTCACAGGGAGAAGCTGAGTGTAAAAAGCTGAGTGTAAAAAGACCCACATTGTCTGTGTCCCTGTTTGGAGGTGGGGGAGGCAGGGTGGGGAGCGAAGGATGCAGGGAAGCAAACACAGAAAGGCTCTCTCGGGCATAGATGCCTCTCTGCTGTTCTCTGTAGGCCCCTCAAACCTAGTCAGCTTCAAATCCATACTGCTACAGCCTAGGTCACTGCCCAACCCCACTCAGGGGTTGAGGGTCAGTGAATTTTTATCTCAGGTTAGTTGAATTCAAATCAATACATTGGGCGCCATGTTGTTGTGGTAAAGCTCTCCAACCCAAATATGCCCCAGCAATGAAAACACAACACAGTTAATATGACTACATGCTATGTGCGTAGATTGGACAGATCTACCACTTTCCCATTTTATGAGACCCCTTAGAACTTGCAGTTTATCTAGGACATGTGCTTCTGCTCCATTTTTCTTCTTCCTCCTCCTCCTCTGCATCCTCTCTCTCAAACTTCTGCTCCACCTTCCCTTTTATCTTCCTAATCATCAGCTCTCCTTTATTTTACAAATTAACATGGGAAACAGGTTTACAGGAAATCACTTGAGTGCTGACTCATTCCTTGTTTGCAGCCCCTCACAGGAGAACAGAATTAACATCAAATATAATTAGCCCCAGGGCTATCCACAACATCAACTGTACTTCACCTGCTTTAAAGTCTTTCCTGCATCCAAGAACATTATCTAGAAGATGAAAAGATAACTCAGAAAATGGTGAGACATTTGCAACCCTATTGATGAGGGTCTAGTTCCATAATATACAAAGAACACTCATAACTCAACAAGAGAAAAATAACAGTCTAACTTGAAAAATGAGCAAAAGGCTTAAGTTAACATTGCCATGCAGGAGAGATACAAATAGACAAAACCCACAGGAGCAAATGTTCAATTTTGATATAATGTGGTAGATACAAGTCCAAACAATAGTGTGCAAGGCCATTTTAATCCAGTAACATGACAATCATAATAACTGTGAAAGAACAAGTGTTCTTGGGAGTGCTGAGTGATCAGAGCTCAAATACATTGCTGGTTAGAATGCAGATGGGGGTGGAGAGATGGCTGCTCTTCCAGAGGACCTAGGTTTGATTCCCAGCACCCACTAGGTGGTTTACAACCACCTGTGACTCTAGTTTCAAGAGATCTGACTCCCTCTTCTGACCTCCACAGCAACCAGACATAGTTGCACAGACATTCATACAATCAAAGTACCAACACTCATACACATACAATTTTTAAAAAAGGAATCTAGAATGTAAAATTGAGTGGACATTGTGTAACACAGATTGGCAATTCTTCAGTGAGTTAAACATAGAATTACTATATCACGTGGGACCTTTACCTCAGGAGATGAACCCAAAGGAATTGAAAATAGGTTGTGAGACAAACATGTCCAGGGGCCAGTTCATAACTATGCAATTTGCCATAGCCAGAGGTAGATGAGCCAGACGTCAAACTAATGAGTGGATGAGCTGGTATGTCCATGAAATAGAATATTACTCATCCAGGAAGAGGGATAAAGTCCTGATACATGCTTTAAGGATATTAAACAGTTAACACCCTTAAAGCTTCTACGGGTAGTGAAGCAATCCTGAAACTGATTGCTGCATGGTCCTGTTCCTGTGAAGTGTGCGGAAGTGGTAAATCCAGAGACAGAATGCGATTAATCACCTCTGTAGACTAAGGGGTTAGGGCGATGAGTTGTGACTATTTTAGTCACCTCGAATTTCCTTTTATGGTGATGAGAACATCCTGGAACTTCATGGCCGTGGCGGTTAGATATGTGAATGTACTTAACGCCACTGAATTGTATGCTTCGAAACAGTCAAAATGATAAATTTCATGTTCTGTGTGTTTTGTCATAACAGCGAGGCTAGCAATCACTGTCAGTTTTCGCTGGTAATAAAATCAATTTTGTGGCGCAGCTTGACAGCTTTGTAATGCCTGGAATACCTAGTTTTGATTATAAACACACTATTTGTTTATTATGGGAAGTTTAGACACTTAAATGTACTAAGAGGGGGGAAAATGATCCTCACCTGAATTTCTGCTACAAAAAGTAGCTGCCGTAAATTTGCGAGTCCTGGTTCCGTGTTAAATTCTGAGCTGGCACCAACATGGCAGCTCGTTCCTTTTAAAACACAATTGGTATTCCGTAGAAAGCAGCGTTTGGTCATCTGTTTTCTGTTCCCGATACCGTGAACACATCCCTATTGCCCTCTTCTCCCACACAACATAAAACAGCTCGATAGTGCTCTGTCTTACAGCGGTAACCCCATTTATGGAGCAGTTCTTATGGTTGGATGGATCCTCACATTTCTGAGTTAGAATACACTACAGACATTATCACAGCCAACTTATTTCTTTGCTGGGCTTTATGGCTGCGGGCGTGAGACACATTGCTGGCAGAAGCCATTCAACATTTTGAAAACAGAAACTGATGTTTCCGTTTCCAGCTGGATCTGGTGTCCTGTGGGCTGTAGACACACTGTTCAGGAGCCCAAGTGATGGGAATGTGGGATTCGGGGATCGGGCCAGGTGTGAACCAGTGCCCAGAGCAGAATTCCAGCCCAGATGTTTGTATTGCCCAGAAAAACAGATAAGGCACAGAATGAGCTTCATTGGATAATGACAGGTCCTGGTCCTGTCACTCAAAAGGGATAAAGAGCTGAAAGAGAAGAGACTCCTGGCAGGACCCCCTGCTATGACTGTGTTTCCCCAGGTTCCCATAAGTCTTGGCTTTACCCACAGTTCCCAGAGCCTGGTGGGTGGCTCCCACTCTGCTACAATGTCTTCCCTGGGCTGCCTGAGGTGGTTCTTTTCACCTTTGTCTCTCCATGGCTGGCTTGAGGCAGGAACACCACCATCATTTTTTCAGAGAGGTTTTTAAAGCTCGTGTCCCACTCTGTATAAAAGAATCAGCTCACAAACATGAAATTGTGTGCCAGGATGTACAGAGAAAGAGAGAAAGAAAGACAGAAAGGCAGGAAGAGAGATGGAAAGGCAGAAAGAACGACAGAAAGGCAGGAAGACAGAAAGAAAGAAAAAAGAGAGAGAAAGAAAGAAAGAAGGAAGGAAGGAAGGAAGGAAGGAAGGAAGGAAGGAAGGAAGGAAGGAAGGAAGGAAGGAAATCAACTGAGTCTCAGAAGCTTGTGGAAAGCT
>NC_034592.1:161113980-161177935 GCF_900095145.1 Mus pahari
AGAAGCACACTGTGATTCCTCTCATTGCTCCCATTTCTTTCCTGTCATTTGTTAGGACCTCAGCCCACCTGTGCCTATGCCGACCATCATTGCTTTGAAGGCTCATCTGCCCCATCTCCTATTCCTTCCAATGCTCAGAGATCTTCATGGGGTCACTCAATCCTCGTGTGTGTGTGTGTGTGTGTGTGTGTGTGTGTGTGTGTGTGTAATCATGTTCTCTTTTGAGGACCCTGCTAATATCCAATGTGCTATATAAGAAATGTGCGTACACTTACAGTTGATTTTCACCTCCTGGGTTCATGAAATTCTTCACACATTGAACTTAGATCAGTGGCCCTAAAGGTCGTGACCCTTTAATACAGTTCTTCATGTTGTAGTGACACCCAAGCATAAAATTATTTTTGTTGCTACTTCATAACTATGATGTTGCTACTATAATCAATCATAATGTAAATATCTGTGTTTTCTGATGGTCTTAATCCCTGTGAGTTTAATTCGCAAAGGGGAGCACACTCTACTTAAATGACACTGCTTGGTCTTTAAACTTAAAGAGTCAGCCTGGCAGGTGCTTTGTCCTCCCTGAGTCCCATGGAAGTTGAGAGGCTGGCGTAGAGCAGCATCTTACTGTAGGAGAAAAGGGAGTGTGGACACACTATCTTCAACCTACGTTGCTGCAGGATTGGCCGCCACTGCAGGTACAGGTTGTCCAGCTGACATGCATTTCTGATTGGCTGCCAGAGCTCCACCCTCCTTCACTTGCATGGACATGATCCCATGACTTGGCTGCAGTAATGGAGGTCCACCTCTGGAGAAAAGCTCAGATAGGTGCTTTCTTCTGCAGAACTTAATTCAGTTTTAAATATGAATCAGGTTGAAAGGGAACAAAACAAACCCAACAGCCTTTGATACCATGCTCCCTCTGCGGCCTCTGGTGACATTACCCACGCACTTTGTCTCTGTGCTGGATCTCAAGTGGCTTACAATGTATTTGCACAGTTGAGCTAGATCCCCACTCTACTGTTTAGTCCCTTCACAAGGGGGTCTCACAATCAGATCTGTATTGGTAGCAGTGTTCTTAGATGGAAGCTTGCAGACTAACTTGAGGGGGGCGTCCATACATCCCCCAAGTAGAGTCCCACCTGGCGCATGTGGGCTTCCAAAAGCAGACCCTTGACACTTCCTTCTGATCATTTACAGAAGGTCCAGTGTTCCACACTACCTCAGGGATGCATGCCAGGGTGAAAACCTCTGTCTCCAAGATTCCATCTGTGTCTCTGCGAGAGGGGAGGCACATGTCTACTTGTGACACACTCATGTCGACATGTGACACCTGGCGGTGGCTCTGGAGCCTGGCCTAGATCTGAACCCCAGGTGTGCCACCGGCTTTGCGAGTGACCTCAGGTAAGGCTCCGACCTCTCTTATGGCTTCCTGATTTGCAGAATGGGGTGGGTATCAGAACCTTGCAAAGGACAGCACATGGCTACCAGCCTTGGCCACTGCATCAGCTCCTCCAGACCTGCCTGACCAACTCCCCTCATCTTTTCTGCCTCTCTTGACACTCACTGGATCATTTTCTTCTTTCTGTCTAACTCAGCTTTCTGGAATTAGAGCTGGCTCCTCCAGGCACCCAGGATCTCACAGCCGATGAGGGCTGCCCTTCCACAAATCTTCTCCCACTTTTGTGCTGACGACAACGGCTTTTATATGTATTTTCATTGTCTTTCTCTCTAGAGATAAATTCTGTAACCTGCCACTGAATCTGCCTCCCAAAATGTAGCTCAGAGGTTTTCTCTGAGACAAACCATCGTGTGAATAAAGATAGATACTATATTTTAATCTGAGAGCATTACATTCAGAAACTTCTTTTCAGTAAACACTGGAGGGTTCCATCATTCAGAGGATATGGACGTTTGGAGGGAATTTACAACCGACTATGATTCTCAACCTTTGGCAGCCCTGGGTGAGGTTATTTGTTTTGCCCAGTATGATGATGGTTGCAGATGTAATACATGGCCTGCCTGGCAGCCTGCAAACCCACGGGTCCGTTCCCATGTTCCTAGTCCCTTGTGGCAAGTGCTGGAGCCAACAGCTTCCCTCTGGGCAAAGGTCCCCTGGTGCACAGTGTGAGTGCAATGGGTTCCTGTGAGGAAGGGCACACATCTGCCCAGATGTTGGCTTCTCAGACCTGAAGAGATTAATACAGGCTGGAGATAGAGTCCTTCCAGTTCATCTTCCCCTCACCTCAAAAACCCTATGAGAGGAATGATAGGGTCCAGTTATAAAGAATAAAGAATGCCAGCTTGGGGTCACATGAGCTTTGGAGATACGTGATATTAGGACCCAGTGAAGATGTTTTCTGAGATAAATCCAGTCTCCATGGCAGCCCCAGGTATTTGGGAAGCTGAGTCCCGAGGCTCCACCCACCTGGTCTACATTATTCTTGCACAGAGCCATGCTGTGCCTTTGAGGAGGTAGGCTGGTCCTGCTGTCATGGTCCTGCCTTACTGCACGGTGGGCATTTCCACCTCTGGAAACTCTCCTGCCTTTGAGATCCAGCTTTGCTTTGGTGGCAGCACACAATATCCTCAGGGGATTTCCACACTCCCAGGGAGAAAGTACCAGTAAAGACCCTCTGCTCTCACACTCCTGAGAGCACCACAAATTACCCCACGGCCAAACAGGAAAACAGCCCCGAGAGCCTAGAGCGGCCAGCCATGTGGGAAGGAGGGGAGGGGAGAAGAGTGATGGAGCATACAAGCCTTTAAAAAAAAAAAAAAAAGGGAGAGGAAGACCAACAAGAGTGAGGCTGGGGGTGGAGAATCAGGCAGGATGGGAAGTGGGGAGGGGGTAGTGAAAACTGCACAATGGCTGATGGAGGTGGAGCCTATTACCTTGTATGCTAAGTAGTTTCAAAAGTAAAGTAAAAAATAACAAAGTAGATTTTCAGTCCTGATTGCTGTGTGATGGTCGGTCCCCAGAGTCCTGTGTTGTAGTAATTACTTCCCCTAATCTCAAAACTAGCACTCCCTGCGGAAGATCAAGCAAGCATTTTCAGAGACTCTACCAGGACCAGGATGCCCTGACTGTCTCTGCTGATGCTGGGAACACACGGGTCTCTGTATCTCTCTTGGTGAAGAAAGAATGCAGTTTGCCTCTGTGACCAGGACCCAGGAACGCATGAGAACAGCGTACGTTCTGAAACCCACCATCACGTTGCTCCTTCAGTGTACCAGCAGCCGAGAAGGAAATCAAATACTGATATTCACCCCATGGGCTCAATTTAGAACAACTTTATTGAAGAAAGCAGGCAATTCCATGTTTCTAAACATGAAAATCAGATGTCAGAGGGGAAAATGCAGGGCATGCTGCAGATATTCCTTTAGCTCAGCCCTGCATCTATCTGCCTTCGCCTAGGTCCCCACGCCTTTGGGAAACCAACCACTGGGTATCTCTAGTCACAGGCATGGTTTTGGGGGTGTGAAGCAAAACCCAAATCAGGAATGGTTCCCTTCGGGGATTCTGGAGACAAGAAGCACCTTGAATTTGAGTGGCAGGAGAGCCGAGTCCTGGCTTCTCTGGACCACATCGGTGATAACATGTTATTAGTGTAGGGGCCATAAGGAGGACCAGGACCAGCCGACCAGCTGGATGACACATTTAACTGACTCTGAAGCTTGCCGCTCTGCTGGGCAGGAGGAAGATGGGCCAAACAAACCTCTTCTGGTGTTTGCCATGCTGAGGTGGACATGTGATCTACAGCCAGCAGAGGCCCTCGGAGACAGAGAAATCTGTACATATTCACACCAGCTCTGCATAGCTAGGGGGAGGTGGCCCATGAGGCCAGGGGCAGCAGTTGGCATCAAGCAGCTACTGACTGTATCTTCCTGAGAACATCTGATGCTGAGAGAATAGCCTGCGCGTCTGCTCACCTCAGCAATAAGATGTCCCTAGCTAGCTCTGCCTCTCTGTACCCTCTTCCATCAGAGACCCAGAGAACCAGACTTGGAAGGTAATTGGCCCGTGTTTTCTTTGGGGATCAGGGTACTTTCACAAGGGCAGCAAGGTCAACACAAGATCCTGAGTGGCTTTGGGCTTTATTCCATTTCAGGGTCTATGCCCAGCCCTGTACATGATCTTGATCTTCTCTGTCTGAAGCACTAAAGGAGCAATTCAGCCAAGGTCTCTGAGCAGGATGGGCTTTTGGAGAAAAGAACATATTTTGGGTTGTTTCGGACTATCCTGAAGGAGAGAGCAGAGACACTCAAAGTCGTGAGCCTGCAGTTAGAGCAGGGTTTCCCCTCGCTTCGTATATTTCTCGAGGCAGCGGATGCTCTTTAAAGGTCAGCTGTTAGCTTGGTTCACTTCCTCATCAGGAGCTAATCAGGCACTGTGTGTGTTTTCTAAGGTCACAACTGTGTGGCACTGATGAAACCCACATCTGCTCTGGACAAAACTAACCCTGCATCTGGCCCTGCATCTGATGTGCACTGGTTTCGGGGGGGAAGTGATGTCACTGTGGGAAAGTCCAGCCACCATGCATGAGACCCAACATTCATCTGGAAAACAGCGACCATAGAAGAAATAGTCATCTATACCCTGAGATTTGTAGAAGAAGCAGTGAGGCTCAATTTCCCCTTCCATAATGGGGATGATGAGCTGGCAGCCAGCAGCAGGGTAAAGACAGGACAGAACCCATCTGGTGTGTATTTACCTGCACAGACTGAAGTCTGGAATATCTAGGGTCATGGTGAGCTGGCGTATGCCAGCCAGGAGTCTGTCATTCTTGCCCATGCTATGTTTGGGGGTCACTTCTGGTCACTCTGTCCACACTGCTTTAAGAGCAGCTTTTAAGGGCTCACATGGCCTCTCTGTGTGGAGGAGTGGCCAGGGAGGTCATGGGAGAAAGCTGACCCCGAGGATATCTATTTGTCCTCAGTGTCAGAAGGAAAAGCAGAGGTTCCTAAGGCCCTGCTGTTCTGACAGTTGTCACATGTAGGGCACACCTCCAGTCAGGGCCTTGTCGTTTCTCATCTGGGAAAACAGACTCTGAACACTCTCAGCAGCTGCCAGGCTTTGAGAGACTTGACATTAATGACTAGCACCCAGTAGGTGTCAGACACAGTGCTAGACACTGGGAGAATGTAAGGGCAGAAAGCCAGCCAGTTGCCTCTCTCTTGGCCTGGAGCCTGGAAAGAGAAGTGTTAAGGTGACCAGATTTTTCAACCCAGAGCAGCAGGTGCCAAGTGAAGGGAAGCCAGGAAGTGTGAGGCTTCAGAAGGGTTGTCTGTCTCCATGCCGAGGAGAAAGCTGTGGCTCCTGGAACTGGCAAGATCTCTGTCATCCATCTGTTTTATTACTGAATGTATTCACTGTGTGCGTGCATGGGACAGACAGCTAGAGGGGCTACATCCTTGCAGATTCAGGTACTTTGTACTTAGTATTCCCAAAATAAGACACCTGCTCCCTTGATACATAGGATACATGGTATCAAAGGCTAGCATAGCTCCAGACAGACAAGGGAGAGAGATACTTACAGAAGGATACACAGCCTTTCTGGCCTCCAACCTGTGACCTTTTGTCTTTGAGAAGTACAAGGCACTCCGGGACTGGTCTGTGGCCATAAGCCAGCCTGCCAGTGTTTACAGCAAACTCTGAGCATGGCTTCCCTGCCTGTGAAATACACAAGCGTCTCTCACTTTCCTGTCTCATGAAGGCGCTGTGGAAGGGGCCCAGTGTGATGACAGAAGTCACTCAGTAAAAGCTCATGATGCATTTGCCATCATCATCAGGGTGATACCACCGTTGGGCATCATGACACTAGCCCTGTGCTGAGGAGGGTGATCAGGACCACAGCAAAGCTCCAGGGTGCGAGGGACTCCCGGGCTCCATCAGAGCCTCAAGCCTCTGAAAGAGATTCTAGAAGATCAGCACAGCTCATGGAGCAGAGCAGAGATGGACCTAGAGAGTTTTATCGTTGGGTCGGGGTAATCCTAGAGGGCTGGATCCCAGGGGCTAAATAAAGCTCTAGAGTAGGAGACTCAGCTAGAAGTTTTGAGCTGATGCCAAGCAGTAGTTGGGAAGGCTGACTGAGGGATGGAAGCAGACTTGGGGGAGGCAAATCTAAAGAGTGAGCCTGGAACAGAACTGTGGACAGCCAGTGACTCCTGGCCACTAAGTTCTATCTCCATGGCCAACTTCCCAGTGTAAACATAGCCACTGGTCAGCACGTCAGCCCCCTCTGCCGGGGGAGTGGAATCACAACACAGCATGGGGAACTCTAGAGATGCCATAGTTTCTTAGTCTTTGGCCCTGGGCTCCTACAGCATCATGGGAAATCTGACAGGTACCCTTCTTCCCCGGAGCTGGATGAAGAGCTCAGGCTTGCTGGGTCTGGAGCTGTCCACTCCCCTTGCAAGTCACAGGCCGTAATGAGCAGTTAACATATTGACTGCCGCAAGAAGGCCCAGAGTCATCTTTTGCAAAGGCCAGCCTGAAGCTAGGGAATAATGACTGCTTCTCCAAGATAATTAGTTACTTTCCTTCAATTAAAATAGGAAAATGCACAGAGCAGAACATTTGTCTCCGTTAACATCCGGGGAGATGTGGTAATTACTCCCTAAAGGTGGGGGCTGGTGTGGGGCATCTGCTGACGAGGCTGGTAACAGAAGGTTGTGTCTTTAGATATGAAGATTGCCCAGGCTCATCCTCGCCCCGATGAACTGACCTGGAGTGGGAGGGCAGGGGACCTAGGAGGCATCAGCGGGGACATGTGCACACTCCCTAGACACTCATCAGCCTGCATTCTGTGTTGCCTGTGCGGGGATCCCTGATGTCTGTTTCTCCCTGGCACCAGCTCTGCCTTCGGAGCAAGCCTGACAAACAGCTCATTATTCAAACAGATGTTTGTGTCTGTTTCCGATTGCTATTCCAGGGGGAATGTGGCTTCTCGTTTACAAAACGAAAACTGTACTCTAGCTCGTGCATGACATCAGGTCTTCCCAGCCTGACACTCCAGGCTGCAGAGGCCAATGGCTTCAGGGACGGCATTTAGGAGGGACTCCATCCTCAGCCACGGGTCTGATGTCTCCATGATGGAGTACTGCTCTTGGTATCAGACAAGAGCAGAGTCCTAGATAGATTCCTGCTGGAGGCATCTCACCAGGGAGTGGACAATTTAACCCACAACTGCACACGTGGGCTGATATCTTCTGGGAATATGACTATTCCCACCCTCCAGTGTAAAGGTGACACAATGACAAGCATGCCCAGAGTGTCCTGACCACGGCGATGCCTTTCCGAGCTACACTTGTCTACACAGTTCTATCTCCTTCCTTCCTTCCTTCCTTCCTTCCTTCCTTCCTTCCTTCCTTCCTTCCTTCCTTCCTTCCTTCCTTCCTTCCACAATTTCAGCTATATTTGGAATGTTCTAGTTAACTCTATTCATTGGCAAAATTCCTCCAAGTCAATTAAGCACAGAGGAGTCACTGGAAGCCCAAGTGCCCAGGTGTACCCTCGCCTAGCCACCTTTAATCTTGAAGTAGACTCTCACTTCCAGACTTTGATTGCTCCGGCTACTCCACTGTCATGCGTTTCTGTCTGTGCCCCTGTGTACAGGACATTTTCTGAGGCCCCTGTGCATTCACAGGAGAGGCAGACATCTCCTGCAGAACTTATCTGGCGATGGAAACTCCATTAGAGGAGCGGGTGGAGGTTCTGTGCAACGTTGGTGCCATCTTGTCCTAGGAGAACCTGCTCAACATTCCAGAGCTCATGTGTCCTTACAGCTCAGTTCAGTATGGTCCTGGGTTATCCCTGTAAATGAGTCTCATGCCTGCTGGCACACTTGTCCTGGGCTTGCCTGCAGATGTCAAGGGCACCCAACACTTTGCAGAAGACCAGCAGGGCCAAGAATAGAACAGACTACAGAAGTTTCCTGGTGTGGATGTGGCAGGCTTCCATCAGTACCTGTTCCTGTCACGGCAGATGGGAAGGTGGTGGCTGTGGTCTGGGATGAGCCGGTGCAGAAATGATTTCAGTGAGGTAACATGGGTACCTGCTAGTCTAACTGCCTCAAAAAGAACTTCCTGTGGAGGATTCAACTTTCACCATGAAGGCAGAGGATGAAGTTCATTGAGATTCTGGAAGGACATTAAGTTTCTAATTGTTTCTCCACAGCTAGGAGGGGGTTCCTCAATGGTTACAGAATGAGAGTGGGGGAAAAGGAAGACAGATTCCTGAAGCAGACACAGATCTTAGCTGACTCTGGGCATCCTGCATAGAAGAGGTCAGGTCCTAACACTGGATTGTGTGACTTTGGGGGAGTTCAAAAGAAATCTGCGCAACACCAACTTCCTAGCACCCCTGCCTGCATCTGAGTCTGACTCTCACATCTCCTGACTGTAGACCACATCTTCACGGAGTTTTCCACAGACCTCAAGCCAAGAGAAATGCCTTACCGAATCCAGGGAGGTGGCAGCCTCATTGTGGGCAATGACAGAAAGTCTGTGAACAGCTTCAAGCTTGGGCAGAAGTGCTGAAAATGAATGACAGCTTTCTCGGGCACCACTTTCTGCTGCAAACGCCCAAGAAGCATTTTAACACTAAACTCCAAGCAGCCCTCCTGTGAGTGATACATAACTCCATTTCCAGCTGTAATCTGGGTAACAAAATGAATACTCCATCATTGTACTATGAATAGTAAATTAACCCAGATAAAAGTGTTCAACATCCAATCAAAACCATTAAGCAACTGGGAGACTCAGATTGGAGTGAACACTGCGGAGGCAATTATAACTAATGAATACATTAACTTCAAGAGGGTGAATGGTTCCAGCAGCTTCAGGGTCTCTCCAAATAAATTAGAGTGGGTGGTAACAAAGCAGGAACCATGTGGTTAAAAGGACAGATTTATAGATTGTCGCAGGCCTATGTGCGAGGGGAAATGTTTGCATCAGAGAAAGACTTGGGTAGAATAGATGTCAGATAATAATCTATAAGAAAGATAGCTAGGCTGGGCCTGTTCATGTTTGATCCCAGCACTGGGGAGGCAGAGGCAGGTGGCTCTTTGAGTTGGAGGCCAGCCTGGTCTACAGACTGCGTCCCGCCCCTACCAGGACAATCAGGGCTTAAAAGAAAAACCATGTCTCAAAAAAACAAAAACAAAAACAAAAACAAAACAACAAAAAGATAAAGACATCTTCAAGCTACAGCATCTTTGCCACTCATCCTACATCAAAAGAAACAGGCCCGCCTGCAACTACTGACGCCTTACATGTGGTCATCTGGTTTCTTGCTTGTTTTCCTTTACGCTATCCTGATTGCTATGCTTTCAAGATAAAATTAAATAGAAAATACACAAAAGAACTTCAAAAACCATCATTCCAGAGGGAGTCGTTATTAGCCTTTGGGGTAAGACGTCTTCCCCCTCTCACATACACATCATCATCATCTACATTATTCAATTGAAGGTAGTTGGAGAGTATTCTGTATATTAAAATAATTACTACTTTTATAAAAATTATATACTCTCTTATATACAATTCAAGCCTTACCAACCAACCAACCAACCAAATAAACAAACCCAAACCTAGAGAAACATATTAAGAACATGTCCTCAGACTGTGGAGATGGCTTGAGGGTGGTGTGGGGCGGTAGGCTGTGCACAGACAGCCTGGTCCCCGGTCAAGCAAAGGTCTGGATTCCCAGTGACCCTGTGGGTGGTGATTTCCACCTGCATGGAACAGAAGGTGTTTGACCATGCCTCCTGGGCCCCTGGCTCCTGTCACAGTTACAGCCTCCCACAGTCCTCTAACCCCCACAGAGAGGTATGTGATCATCAGTCTTGTAGGAGCAGCACCAAGCCCTTTCACATGCAAATAAGGTTTCCCTAAAGCTCTCAGACCAAACCAATGAGAAGGACCTGTTGTCAGACCCTTACCCACCCCAAAACTGTATATAAGACTCCTATCTGGAAGGATTAGAGGTGTGTGAGAACTACTCCGTCTTCTGAACCTTCTGTTCTAAGAGCTGTGACACTTGGGAAGAGGTCTGCTCTCCCGAAACACGCTTGACACTCCACCACACTCCTCATTGACTTGTCAGCCTCTTGTAGGCCCAACCCAACCTGACTCAGTGCAAGGCAGCACGGAATAACCTGGAAGGCATGGCAAAGACAGAGGTGGAGCCAACTACAGCAGCAGAACCTGCCCACGCTCGCCTCCCTCAGCTGGAACTCTCACACCAGGCCGGGCCAGAGATCTCCATGGAAAGCCTCGTGGATACAGGCCCACAGTGGTGGAGGTATGCTTGCTGTGTAAGCATGAGAATACACGTTCCGATTCCCATGACCCATGCAAAAGGCCAGGTGTGAGTGTGCACCTGTGTTGCCAGCACTGGTGAAATAGAGACAAGAAAATCCCGGGACTCACTGGTCAGCCTAGGTCAGTCAACTTCAGACCTGGTCTCAAAGAAAGCAAGGGAAGAGAGATTGAAACAGACTTCTCCCTGGAGTGCCTCTGGGCATTGATACTGCAGGCCTTTACCTGAGCCCTATTCACGTTCTTAGACCATGACCAGTTGTGCTCCCAGTTCTTCACGAGTTTCCCTGGCCTGGGAGGTTCAACGTGAACACTGCTCAGGCCACATCAGAAAGTCTTCAACCCTCAGAGAAGGTGGCAGAGGAACATGCCTAGCTTCCCTGCTCCTGAGCCGTGCCTTGGGCACAGAGGAAAGACATGGACAGGAAAAGGAGGTGGACGGAACGGACAACCCTGAGAGCAGACTGTGCCTCAGGTGCACACAAGCAGTTACAAAGCAAACCCACAGCTCTGCACAGCCATACTCCTGTAAAGGGGACATTCAAAGTCTCCTGTCTCAGCAAAATGTCCTGCCAGCACTCCTGACCACTGGAGTGGACCCGCACGGTAAAAGAGAACTGACTCCTGCAAATCGTCCTTTTACCTCCATGCTCACTCCAAGGTGTGCCCCCACACTAAATAAACACAAAAACTTCAAAACAAATGAATGCGTCTGCATTGCTATAAGTGGCACTGAGACCTGGACCGCTTTACCACCTCGGTTTCGAAGCAGAGCCAGAGCCCTCCGTTCTGAGGTGGCGTCTCCCTGTTTGTGTAGATTGACAGAACTGAAGACTGGAAGCACTTTGAGACAGACTTTTCTCCTGAGCCCCGCACACCATCTGATAAAGTGTGGTTCTGTTAGTTAGCTCTGAATCCTAATCAGAATGGAGAATTCCAAGCATGCCCATGCAACATTTGAGCCATGTTTATAGGAAGAGTATTTACAGTTTATTTGAACTTGGAGTTTCTGCAGGCATCAGGCTCTCCCTGGTTCCATCAATCTCTAAGGCGGTCAGGTTAGCCCTGGTTGCTCTCAGGGACCACAGAACTCCCTCTGTACGTTCCTGGTGGCCTCCTGTTGTGTTATTTCTATTTTCCTTTGTCATCGATCTTCCTCTTCCCCAATCTACTTCCTCCTCTTCCCCTCTCTTACCCATCCTTACCTCTTCTCTTCCCCCTCCTCCTCCCCCTCCTCCTTCTCATTCTCCTCATGTTCCTCCTCCCCATCCTCCTCTTCTTCCTCCTCCTTTGCCCCTTCTACTTCTCCTTCCCCTCCTCCTCTTCTTCCTCTTCTTCCTCTTCTTCCCCTTCACTTTCTCCTCTCTTCCTTTTCATTCTCCTCCTCACCCTCCTCCCCATCCTCCTCTTCTTCCCCCTCCTTCTCCCCCTCCTCCCCATCCTCCTCCTTCTCCCCTTCGCCTTCCCCTTCTCCTTCCCTTCCTCCTCTTCTTCCTCTTCTCCTCCTTCTCTTTCTCCTCTCTTCCTTTTCATTCTCTTCCTCCCCCTCCTCCCCACCCTCCTCTTCTTCCCCCTCCTTCTCCCACTCCTCCCCCATCTTCCTCCTTCTCCCCTTCTCCTTCTCCTTCTCCTTCCCTTCCTCCTCTTCTTCCTCTTCTCCTCCTTCTCTTTCTCCTCTCTTCCTTTTCATTCTCCTCCTCCCCCTCCTCCCCACCCTCCTCTTCTTCCCCCTCCTTCTCCCACTCCTCCCCATCCTCCTCCTTCTCCCCTTCACCTTCTCCTTCTCCTTCCCTTCCTCCTCTTCTTCCTCGTCTCCTCCTTCTCTTTCTCCTCTCTTCCTTTTCATTCTCCTCCTCCCTTTTTTCCTCCCCCTGCCTGCAACCCCCCCTCACCACCTCACCTGCTTCTTCTCCTTGTTTCTAGTGCTATGTTTTGAATCTGAAATGCCTCCTACAGGATAATACTTTGAATGCTCAGTTCTCAGCCTTGGAAGCTTTAACAATGGCTGTAAGGTCTTTAAGGGGTGTGGTCCAGCTGGCTGAAGCTGGGCAGTGGGAAAGAGACTTTGATGGTTACACAGTCCTCCAGATCTGAGCCAGCTCACTCAGCTTCCTGCCTGCTGTGATGTGAAGGAGCAACCCCACAATCGCACAACCAAGAGCAGAGCCACCATGAGAAACTGAAGTTTTTCTGAAGTCACGAGTCAAAAGCCCCCTTCACCTATTCAGTCCACAGTTCCTGGGAAAACAACCCAGTGAGGGTTAATGGAACAGGGTGAAAAAAAAAATCTCCACCAAAATATGTAGTTTCTTCCTTTCTTTGATTAGCAGTGTCTCCAGTCTGCCTTGTCTTTGAACATTATATAGTCTAAAATATATTTTTCTTGGCTGTCTGAATACTCCCTTGTGCATTTATGAAAACTGTCTTATTTAAATCCCAATTATATTTAACACTCATAAATCCTGTGTCTACATACTTGAGCTGAAAACAGAAAGTCAGAAGGCATAATTCACCCTCCCACCCCCACCACCGTCCCTCAGGCCTGGATCCGGGAAGAGGCTATCCTTGGGAGCTGGACAAGACCGCCACCCTGGTTCCTGCAGTGGCACTGTCACATTTACCTCTGACATGCTAATAAAAGATTTATCTGTCTCCTCCAGGCCACCCGAAAGCCACTCCCTGCTACCGAGGCCTCTGGGTAATTCCTCATTTATCTCAAGGCTGATTAGCCAGGTTGGCTGTGATTAAGTGAGTCTTCGAGCACTTCCCCCTCCCTCCATTGGTATGGAGGAGTCTCCTGTAATTAAGCCGCATTGTGAAGAAACAACTTGATACATTGGCTTATTTGGGCTCTGACAATATGATAAAAACTCTCCAGATTTCCTTAACAATTTACCTCAGAGAATGGTGACATCATACTAGAAATACTTTGGAACTTAAAGTTAGATAGGAAAGAAGCAGGCTAAGGTCTAGACAGTGAGAGAAGTGTTTTGGGCTGGACCCTGTGCATAATTCATTTGTGAAGGAGTTTTCCAGCAACCCTACTGTCCAAAAGGCAGGGAGGCCAGCGCTAAGGCACTTCTCAGGACAGCCATGCTTCCAGAGCAGGTGGCCAGCTCTGCTCTTCCTTCTGGTGACATATGCGCCACAGTGGTGCCTTTCAATTTCCTGTTGTCTTTTAGGCTTCAAGGAAGGATATGCACTCTGCCTGCTCTCCTCAGGTTTAGCCCTGTTGCTGTTCCTGTTAGCTTGGGCCATTACTTTGATTGGCATCTTCTCTGAATTTGAGACTCTAGTTCTAGAAAAACACTGAGGTCTGTTTAGCATTTCAGATAAACTTCAGCTAGCTGTTTGCTGCACAGGGAGAGGGACCAGCTGGCCTTCTAGGCATTGTGACATGGCATCTGCTAATTACATTACAGGTGCCAGTCAGTGGCCTCCTCCGGTCTGTGAGATGTTTAAAAGGAGATTTAAAATAGAGAGAGAGGGAAAAGGAAGACAGAGAAGGAGAGACAGGAGGGAGGAAAGAGTGGTGGGAAACAGGAAGGAGAAGAAAGAAGAAAGGAAAGTGAATACCTTATGGACTTTTCTGTTGCTGTGATAAGACACCATGGGTAAGGCAACTTATAACAGAAAGTGTTTATTTAGTATTCCCGGTTCCCCAGGGTTAGCAGGGGATATGGCAGCAGGCAGGCAGCAATGGGACAGCTAAGCGCTCCCAACTGATCCACAAGCAAGAAACAGAGAGAGAAAGAAGAGCGAACAATAACCTTAAAACTCACCTACACTGACACACCTCCTCTAACAAGGCCACACCTCCTAACACTTCCCAAATAGTTCCACTTACTGGGGGAGGAGGGGTGAAGACCAAGTATTCAAATATACGAGCATGTGTGGGGAATTCTCATCTAAACCACTACAGACAGAGGAATGGGATGCAGGGAAGGAAACTTGGAAGTAGGAGAGAGAGAAAATAAACAGGAAAAACATAATGTCTTAAGGGATGAATGCAAAAAACTCCAGGGGTTCATTCTGGAACCTGGAGTGGGGTGGAAGCTCAGAATGGCATTGCAATTTCAAAGCATCACTATAAAAGAGAAATGTGTTCTGGCTCCAAAATGCGGATGTAAGCTAACTATGAAAGACACCTGAGCTAGCTCTCAGTCTCTGAAGCCGTCACGATAGGAGACAGATACAACTTAGGAAAGACCCACTAAGAATGGTCTAGCATGAGGCCAGCCTGGGCTTTCTTTCTCAGCCTTTCCCAGCATGGATGCCAAGTGGAATCCAATGCCAGGGAGCTCAGCTTGGTTTTCAGAGTGATGAAGTCAGCCCTGCTGCTCCCTAAGCTTGCATTGGCTTGTTGGACAGACCAAATGTGGGCGGAGCCAGGGGTGGAGGCTCAGGCTGAATGTGAACAGCACAAATATGGAGGCAGAGTCACAAATGTGGGCAGAGCCAGGGGTGGAGACTTAGGATGGATGCTCAGGCTGAATGTCAACTGGAGCTGTGGCTGCTGATGGTGTTTGTTTCTGAGTGACTTTCCTGGTGTGTTTTCTATTATTTTTTGGCCAACCTCTTTTTCTGATCACTCACTCAGTGTGCTATCTTTGTCCACGGGATTGCAGGGCTCTATGGGAAGATGGAAGATTGTTCCACCCGTTGGTCATCTCTTCCATGAGGCTGAAGGTTCTCTCTTCTGACTCCCATCTCAAGTCCAATGAAGCATGTTCTTTGTGATAGCGCACAACAGTACGCATCGTTAAAATGCACAGGGGCTCTAAAGCACGTGAATAAGAAAATGTATTTTACATAAATCAATATTCATGTCTCATTCTCCTTATAAAGGATTGCCTTCAGTCTCACACAGTTCTCCCCCTCTTCTCAGCCAGTCTTTCAGCCATCCTCCCAATACTACGCATATGTTTGGACTCTCTGATAGTGTAATTAGCAGATTTCAGATTCAGATTCCACTGTGGCCCGGTGGCTGCTGGAAAACTGGTCAAATCTTCATCAAGTTGAAAGGAGGGTGGAACCCCTTGCTTTCTCGGACACTGTGTTTTTATTGTCAAAGACACTCGACTGTCTTCTGCGCTTACCTCCTAGCAGTGCCTGCCATCTGTGGAAACCAGCACTCAAATTTTCCACCACTATTTCTGAGATTGATTCTCCTGTCTTCTTTTTAAAATGAGCAGCTATTGAACATCATCCCACAGAACAGGGGGAAATTGATCCCGTCTCTTGAATCTGGCCGGCTGGACTTCGATTGTGCGGTAGGGATGCCTAGGGGACGGCTCTGAACCTTTGCCTCTCATACACAGGAAAATAGCCTACAACTTGTTCTCAGCAGTGCTCCTGGTAACGGCTTTCTGGGGCTGCTATTCTGCCTCTCTTTGCTTGACCCCTTCTTGTTTTAGATCTCTACCCCTGAATCAAATTACTGTGAAGTCCTTGAAGCCACAGAAAATCAAAAAATGGAGGGAAATGCATCCATGCCCCCAGGGTATTGCTCAGCCAGTGATTTAGGCATGAGCTCCCTAATACCCATTTTATTAGTGGCTTAAACCACCTTCAAATATAGGTCAGAAAATTATTGGGGCTTTATTTATCCTCTCTCCTTTTGGGGCAGATGACTGAGGTTCCCCTTCTGATTAATGATGAGAGAGGAATATGCTGAAGGCAGAGCCGGCTGGTCCTCAGTAAATATCCATCACTTGACTAAGGGGAGAGGCAGCACTGCGAATGTGGACATTGAAGACAAGAACCCAAAGATGAGGAATTGGAAACAGTTGTGAATAAAGAAAGTCGCATGGCATCTGGGAGTTAGTTCCGTTGGTAAAGGATGTATGTCAGTTACATTTTGCACAGTTCCCAGAACCCAGCATAAAAATTCAGGAAAGGCTGCATACTTGTGATCCCAGGGCTAGGGGCTAGGGGCAGGCAGACCCATGGAGCTCATTGTCTGGAGCCTACTCTAACCATTAAGATACATGACCTCAGAGACCCTGTCTTAAGAAACAGTGGATGGCGGCTCATGAGGAAAGACGGTATCTGAGACTGACCTCTGGGACACACACACACACACACACACACACACACACACACACACACACGCTGTTATCGCAAAGCAGAGTGCTACAAGTCTCGAGCTATCAGTGGTGACTCTTTACAGGCTCCTTTGAGGATTTCCTGTTTCCTCTCCATCCATCATTTTCTACATCATGCACAAAGCTCTCTTAACCTTCTTCCTCCTTATCCATCCATCCTACAAATATTTGTCGAGCACCGACTGTGTCCCTAAACTTGGATCAGACAACAGAGACAAACTGAGCAGTGGCCACATAGAACTGAGAAATTGATAAACTGAGGCTCACAGCTAAACCTGACTTCCTTCCTGTCTTTTGCCACACATTCAGCCAGCTAAGAACAGTGCATAAATTAATAACTGAAAGAGTCATTAAAAGAACTTTATTTGATGAGATGGGAAAATTATATCAAATCAAAATTGTAGCATCTATAAGCATGGGTCAGGGCCATTTGGAGGCACACACAATGGCTGCACATGGCAGCTTCCGTCTCCGAGGACTGCTGAGGCATTTTGACAGAGACTCTATGCTCTGAACCTTTCAAAAACCTACTCGCCCAGCTGAGTGGGTGGGGAAACAGCCTTCACATGTCACCAGCCTTCTCTCTGTCCCTTGTCACTGTCCCTGGTTCACTATGACCAGCCTTCTCTTTGCCCCCTATCACTGTCCCCAGTGCCCTGTGACCCTACCTTCTCTCTGTCCCCTGTCACTCCCCAGTGTCCTGTGACCAGCCTTCTCTCTGTCACACTGTAGTGTTGCTGATACTCACCTGCAGCGACCTGTGAGATCATAATCATTTGGCTCAATCAGGCCAAGAATCATGTTTATGTTGGGAAACATCTCTGGTTACCTGCTCTGTGGATATCACAGCACAGGAACTCTGCTGAGCAGAGAAGCCAGGTTCAGGGTTGGCCTCTGGGATGGTGCTGACCTGTGGCTCCTGGGGTGGAGCTGTCCTGTGGTCATGAGGATGTTGAAGGAGGGACCGTGGCACATGGATGGCGAATAGAGGTGCAGAAAACAAAGTCACATCTTACTTTTTAAAGCTGTTTCACTTGGAGTCTTTGTTACCTGTCTTTCATCATGGAGAACACACACTGTCATTTTTCACACACACACCCCCTTACCACCCTTCATGTCCTCTGGCATTCCCACTAAGGGAATGCTGAGCCTGTATGCTCAGTCTTCCATGTCCGTCCCTCTCAGCCTCTTCTGTTTCCCTCTGTCAATGTTGCTAGGAGGCAATTTCCATCAATCAAGGTTATGAATTCCCCTTTCAAAGGCAATTTGCCCCTCTGGTTGAGTTCTTGATTTCCAAGACTGCAGCCTCTGAGGACCATGTCTGGTCCTCCTTCCAGCCTGGCTGCTCGCTGTCAGCACACTGTGTTCCTTCTTGGCTTTTTTTCTTTTCCTAGTCCATTTCCTTTATTTATTTATTTATTTATTTATTTATTTATTTATTTATTTATTTATTCTCACCATTCGTGTTTGGCTCTCTGACCCAGCTTCCTGTTCTCGATTATGCTGGAGATTTTCTTGTGCACATTGTCACTTGAGCTTGGCAGCCATTTATTCTTGTCAGCAGTTGGGGTCCTCCTGCTTCCCATTGAGGGTATAGCTCCTCGGCAATTCTGTATTCCCATCTCTGTCAATGACCTGCGAGTGTTGCCACCTTAGGTCAATTGCCCTGCAGAATCTTTGGCTTGGAGAGATTTGGGGGATCATAATGATTTGAGTGAGAAATATCCCCACAGGCTCAGTCAGGTCTTTGAACACTTGACCTCAGTGGGTGGGGCTGGCTGGGGAGGCGTGGCCTCTCTGGAGGGAGTGTGTCACAGGGGGTGGAAGTTGAGAGTTTATAGCCTTGCTTCACTTCCACTTTGCTCTCTGTTTGGTGTTTGCCATTAAGGGAGCAAGTTCTCAGCTTCCTTCTTCTTCCACCATGTCTGTCCTTGATGTTATGCCTCCCTGCTGTGATAAACCCTGAACCCCAAAAGGCTCTTCCATAGGTTGCTTTTGGTCACAGTGTTTTTTCACATATCAGAAAAAAGTAGCTCTTACAGGGCTCATAGGATAATTAAGTCTTGAATCTCCATTCAGTGTCATTTGGTCCAAGTGATGAATTCTCAGGTAGGGAGCTCTTTTATCTTTCCCTCAAAAAGAAACGCAGGAGACAGTGGATCCGCTGATACCATGTTCCGGGTGGATTGCTCTCTCTCTCTCTCTCTCTCTCTCTCTCTCTCTCTCTCTCTCCAGTGTCACCTTTCACCCCCTCCCAGAAGGTCCTTGTTTTGTGAAAGTATAAGTCCCACCTGCCAATCCCTCTCTTTCTGGAATATTAATGATAAGTCTTTTCAACACCATCAGCTTTTACACACTGTGGGAAATGCAGACTCTTATATGCAAAGCAAGGAGGTCTGAATCACACCCTTAGGAAGAGAGTGGGGGTCTGGCAAAAAAAAAAAAAAGTGTTATATTTTTTAAACTCTCCGAGGTTTAGGGAAATGGCTCAGTGAGCAAAATTTCTTGCCTTGCAAGCCTGACTTCCTGAAGTCAATCCCAGGGATCCAGTTAAAAACCAGATATAGATATGATGCTGAACATCTGGAATCCATCACTGCAGGAACAAGGTAGGAAGCGGAGGTAGGGCAATGGCCAGGAGCTCCTGGAGCAGCTGCCAAGAGCAGGACTGGGAGATCCCGTCCTAACAGGGTCAAAGGCAAAAACTGATTCTTGAAATTTACTGTCTGACTTCCACATCCATACCGCGACATGTCACCTCCCACAGCACATAAACAAACAAACGAACAAATAAACATTTTTACAATGTTGCCTCTCTGTGCACACCTGACTTCTGACTTCTCCACCTCTGGGTACCCCAGGCTTCCCGCCCCTGCCTTCCTGACTGCAGGCAATCTGCAAGCTTCCAGCTGCCCTGCTATACATACGCAGTGCTATGCATTGTGTTTGGTTCACATTTGAAAATAACCTCCAGGAGGCTTTGGATGATCTAGTCTAACCTGTCACTAGAACCCTAGGTCTGATTATAAGTTTAATTTGCGAGTTTGTACATCTTTGTTGCTAACTCACAGACTCTCCATGCTACAATGGCAGGCACATTCTCACGAAACTATTCAGCTCCCACTCTGGGAAGGAACACAGCAGTCCCCAGCAGGTACTTGTGGGATGGATACATTAAGTGAGAAGTCAGACCATTAAACTCCCACTTCCTCTATGCTGGAGCATTCTCCTACAGGCTCGGCACCCACATCCTGCCTCCTTCAGCACTCAGCCTATCTTCCTTTCCCACCACAGCAGCCCTACTGGATCGCTCCTGCCTGTGCAGGAAACATAAAAGATGGGAGCCTCCTCCATCTTTCCACAGGGCTGCCTTTCACTTATCGGCTGTCCATACTGCCCTGAGAGTCCCTTATGTACTGTGTTCTTATTCCTGCCTACTCCCCGGAATGAGAGAGTTTGAGGTCATGGAGGGTACCTGATTCATTTCCCAGTTTGCCTCTTAACAAGGCATGTGACCTCAGCAATAGAGAGTGCCACTTCATGGTGTACCTTAAGGATGGGATGTGGGGGAGGGGAAATGACGAAAGGAAGCACTGGTACAGTGTGTGATTACTATCCTACACTCACAGGTCAACTTATCTGCACGGTTTCTTTACCAAGCATTTGCCACAGTCCCTCACATAGAAATGCTTGTAGAATGACTGATTGAATGAGTGAATGAATGCATGAGAACCACTCCAGAGAGTAGCGGATTTCTGTACATCAGTGAATAGATAGATCTACAGAGCTGTAAGCCGAGCTCTGGATCCACAGTGCACAATCTGTGCACTCAGTACCCCCGTATTTAAATACAAATGTGCATAATTTGCAAATTGGCCTCACAACACCATTTTACCCAATTAAAATAGACTTGAAGCATGCTAGCTTTCATCTGTGTTAAAAGCATCCAGCATCACCCCCCACCAACACCACCAAAAAAAGCATGGATCTCCCTCTCATTGGCTACACCAGACAAAACTGGTCTCCATCTCACCTCTGTGGCTCTTTCAGTGTCTTTCTAGGTCTTTCTCTGTGTACTTGTTGACACACCCTTCCAGGAAGACAGGAACTTTCTGCATGTGTTAACATAGGTGGGGTGTTCTGAGCTGACAGGTCTGCAGCTCAGCAGTCTAATCCTATTGGTCAGGACCAAGGAGGCTTCCTCTTTCCAAGGTTGGCTGTAAGTGGCAGCTGCAAGGACACCCACCCCGTCTTGGTTGGCTCCTGGTTTGGTGGTTGAAATGTTTTTAACCATAAGCAAAGTTCCTCTGGTTTTAAATACACACACAAAAATGTGACATCTTAAGTTGTACAATATAGATGTGTTTTCTGTGCAACATAAAATAACTGTTGTGTAATCACACACATACACATGTATACATACATGTTGTGGCTAGCCCTGGGGCTAATATATTTGATGTTAATTCCCTTCTCCTGTGAGTGGTTGTGAACCAGGAATGAGTCAGCACTCAGGTGATTTCCTGTAAACCTGCTTCCAACATTACTTTGTAAAATAAAGGAGAGCTGATGATTGAGCAGATAAAAGGGAAGGTAGAATGGAAGGTGAGGGAGAAGAAGGAGAAAATGCAGAAGAGGAGGAAGAAGAAAAGCAGAGCACATGGCCTGGAGAAACTGCAAGTTCTAAGAGGTCTCATAGATGTAGAAGATGGTAGCGTAGCAGTAGATCTGTCCAATCTAGGCTCACAGCATGTATTCATATTAATTGAGTTGTGTTTTCATTGCTGGGGCATATTTGGGTTGGAGATTTACCACAAACCCCCCCCCCCCCACACACACACACACTCCATACCTCCAACCAACATCAGTGTTTACTGTGCTGGGGTGTCCTCGGATCTGTAGAATTACATGACTCCTGGCTTTCTCCTCTAAGGTTTCACTTATCAAAGCCCGTACCAAGCCCTCTGTGTGCATGAGTTGAATGCCAGTGGCTTTTACAAGTAGCACATTGTCCCACGCCCATCTCATCATATCCCTGCGCACATGTGGAGATGCTGTGTCCCCTGGGCCATGGAGACAGCCTGTTGGCATCTGTCCCTGTGGTACCAGCTGTGTGTCCCTCTCTTTTGATGAGGCTCAGTCTCACCCTGAGCTTCTGTTTCCTCCTTGATCTCCTTCTGCTGAGTTCCATTTTCAGAAAATAGATTTAAAACATTGTAATCTACATATGTATTATAGTTCCTTCAAGTTTTCCAACTTAATTCCTGAATAGGCTTAAGGCAAACTCTTTCTTGCTCAGACCATTCCTGTACAATGAATGTAGGAATAGAAAGGGTCAGCTCAGAAAAGCCCAGAGCTGAATGTACACACATGCACACACATGCACATACATACACATGCATATGCACACAGATGCACACAGGTGCACACACATGCACATGTACACAAATGCACATGTACACACATACACATGCATACACATACACACATGCACACACTTGCACACATACATACACATGCACTTGCACACACATGCATGCACATTCGCACATATGCACACACATGCAAATTCACACACATGCACAAGCGCACACACACACACACACACACACACACACACACACACGCACATACCCAAGTGCTTGCTCCCCATGAGTACAATAGCAGGAAAGGAGTGTATAGACCCCTGCAGTGCTTTACAGAGCTGTCTGGATGGATAATCCTTAAGTGAGTAACTATTAGTAACTATTCCTTGCTGGGCTCTCAGCAGCTGTCACTCTGCCAGGGAAATGGTGGGGACCCTATCCTTTCACCCTCATTTCCCCCATGATGACTCTTAGGGCACAGAGGTGGCGGCTGTGGCTGTGCTATTCCTACAAGCAGACGGCTGCCACCTTTACCCAACCAATGCCCACAGATTAATTTAAAACCCAAGACACTGGATTCATCCTACAAGAGGGAAAGAAGGTAGAATCACATAAAAGTCCCCACCAGGAACTCTGAATGTCTTATCTTGATATTTGCACAGTGAAAAACTGGATAACAACATAGGACCATGACTGTTAAAATGACCAACATGAGAGAGGTGCTGGGCATGAGAGGGCACTCTCCAGCACAACAAAGGTGTAGAGACTTTGCATGTATGTCTCCTGACCAGCCCAGGACACACTGGCTCATCTTCAGCCTGGAGAGGTCATCAGCCACTTGGAGCAGTGGTTCTTAACCTGTGAGTCATGACCCCTTGGTGACTGAATATCAGATATTTACATTCTGATTCATGATGGCATAAAATTACAGTTATGCAATAGTAACAGGAATAATTTTATGGTTGGGGGTTCACTGCAACACGAGGAACTGTATTAAAGGGTTACTGTATTAGGAAGGAGGAGAGCCACTGGCTTAGAGCAGTTCTTCAAAGACACCCATCTTGTCTCTATCTGTCATGTTTAACAATCCCTGGAGGGTGGACATTCCACTGTTTGAGGACTTTCTTTTTTCAGTTAATCAACATTTGGAGGTGGTTTTACTTTGTGCCTTATGGCTACCCATTTTCTCCCAATCATTCATTGCTGGGGTGCACTTCGCTTATGTAATCAGATCTCCGTCAAGCCCCTTCCTGTTGTTGGTGAGGGTTTGCCATGAGGCCTCCCCTTCTATGGTGTCTTTATTTCTTGTGAGCAGAGCAATAGGGATGCATTCCCAGAAGAAGAGCTCCTGGCCAGGAGATGTGCAGATTCCTGGAGTATAACAATCAGATAGGAACAGCAGGATTCTGATTTAAGATATTCATAATCACACCACTCACAGGCAATAGCTACTAGATCCAGAAGAGAGTATGGTTTCAGCTCCCAGGAGGTGCGCACAATGCCCTCCGCCACTCCCAGCCATGCATTCTCCAGCCACAGCCGTGTTTCCTGAACTTGTGAACTCCATGTGATGGAAGCAGGGTGTGTTCATGTGACATGCTCATGTCCCTGGGCATCACAAGCGTTTCATTCTCCTTGCTGTGTGACACTCCTTGTAAAGCACCAGCTTAGTCCCCGAGATTGCCCTCTCTTGGTCCCTTGCACATCTGACCACTATAACTGTTCTGAACATACGTGCAGGTCTCAGAAGCATGTGTTTCTGGGGTAGGACTCACCTGTGACCTGGCACTGGCACAGCCTCCTGTAGACACCTCGAAAGTGCCATGGCGTCTCACCTCCCAGTGGCCTGTCAGGGAGGGTCACACTTTTCCAAATACTCACCAGTATTTGGTTTCTTCTGCCTCATCAGTGTCAGCCATTCTGGTGAACCTTCACCTGTTGGGTGGAGCTTGCCGATCACCTGGCCACTTGGTGTACTTCCTGTGACATGCCCATTCAGGTCTTTGACTGCCTACTGGGGAGTTCAGAAGGATACCCTCCTCCTACACCAGATCAAAGCCCCTTCTTGCACACATGCACTGCAGATGTCTTCTCTTACCTCCTGCCTGTCCTGCCTTACATCTGTCTGAGGTATCTTTGTGTGTTTCCTGGGTAACTAACTCATCACTCTTCCTGTCTGCCTTCATGATTCTCCTGACCGGTCTGTGGCTACCTTTCTGCCTTGAGGTTCAACAATGATCCATCCTTTGTGTGAGAGGCTGAGTCTTCACACTTCACACTCAGATCGGTCATCTGCCAAGCACTGGCTTTGGGGTTTGTAGAGTTAGGAGTCAGGACTTTCATTCCTGCCAAACAGATATTTGGCTGAGTATTGAGGGGTTCATCTTCCCTACAGTTCTGTCTGCCTCCTCCTTACTCCCAGGATTGGCTCTGTGCAGGTTAGATTCTCTTACACTGGACAATGGTTCTCTAGTTTATTTTACATCTCCCTCCTGGGTCCTGCAGATGCCTGGAGTGTTTATTATTATCCTTCTCCTTGGCAGAACATGATCGTCTGCTTAGCCACAGTGTTTGCTGAGACCCCTGACCTGCCTTTCCTGTTCTCCCCATGCCTCCTTAGTGTATGCCCTGCACAGTTCACGGGCAAAGCTGTGGAGAATCAGATTCACTGCCACTCTCCCCTTCAAAGGGACTTTGGTCCCTCTGCTGTTGGTAACTCCCACCCCACGTTACTTTTTATCTCCACAGTGCAAGGGAACTGTAGAAAAGTCTCTAGTGTGTCCTGTGAAGGCAGCCTGAAGCCCCAGGGGCCATGTCTGTAAGTAAGGAAAGGGCTGGATGGTGTTCACACTGTGGGGCTCCCTCCCGGAGACCCTTGAGACCTCCGCTTCCCTGGATGCCCCCGAGACTCTTGATTCTGCTGCGAGGATCTTCACGGGTTCTTTCACTCACTCTCCTCTGAAGCTTTCATCTGGCGTCAGCAGTGTGGATCCAAATCAGAATCTCAGACAGATAGACAGAGCCATTTAAACTGTGATAGGGAGAAGGCACTGTAAATGGCCCTCCATTTTGTCCTTTGGACGCACCTCGGCCAAGGCTGATATTTAACTGAAAATTGTGTATCCCAAGACAGGGACATGGTACTTTTCCAGCCGTGCCTTAGGGCCCACTTACAACATTTAACCTTCCATCGTGTGGAAAACACACTTGCAGCCCACATCAAAGGAGCACAAATAAGCCTTTGATGGTTTAACAGGAGCCGGCAAGGTAGAGACAGGTGGCCTGGCCATCAAGGCTTCCAGTGTGCTGCGAACTCTGAATGGCGTTTGCCTCCTGTTTCCTTTGAAGAAGGTTTCCTGTTCCTTGCCAGAAAATATCAGCCTGAGGCGCCCATACCAGGGGCACTTTCAGAGGAGCCTATGCCAGCTGGGCTGCTGTGGCCATGGAGGGAGGGAACTCTCCTCTAGGTGCTATTTTAAATGTTTAAAAAAATGTGTGGGTGTATGTATGTACGTATTATGATACTGTGGGTTGAATGTATGTATGCATATATGTGTGTTTGTATATATTTGAGTGTTTATGTATATATGTGTTTGAGTTCATATATTTGAGGGTGTGTTTGAGTGTATATATGAGTGTGAGTGTATGTTTGTGTGTGTGTGTGAGTGTATGTATGCATGTGTGTTTGTGTAGGTTTGAGTGTGTATACATGAGTATGTACATTTGAGTGTGTGTTAATGTTTGTTGATGGTTGAATATGTATGTGTGTGAGTGTATGTTTGAGTGTATGTATGAGAATGTGAGTGTTTGTGTATGCTTGAGTGTGTGTGTGTGTGTGTGTGTGTGTGTGTGTTTGAGTGTATGTATGAGTACTGTGAGAGTTTGCATATGTTTGAGGGTGTTTGTATGTGTGTATGAGTGTGTGAGTGCATGAGTGTTTGTGTATGTTTGAGTGTGTGTGTTTATGTATATGTGTGATATGTCTAGCCCATAAATGACAAAAGAATAAATATGTTGGCTTCCCCCGAGATTACAGTTGAGATTTACAATCTTGTAAATATTGAGAGCTAGCCTTGGGTCCCTGAAAGTACAACAAGCACTTGTGACCATGAAGCAAGCACATTTACCCTGAGCTATCTCACCAGCCCCACGGTCAGCTTTCCTTGGCATGTGCAGGGAGCTGATCTTCAATTAAATGATTATTGAAGGCAATGAGCACAGGCCTGCATTGTGTTCAGACCTAAACACCCAATAGGTGCACCATTCCAAGATTCCTCCAGACCAGAATGAAGAAGCAGGGGCCACAGGTGTTGTTGCTCTATGGCTCCCACTGATGGCAAGGATATCTCCTTGTGCCTGCATTTTCACAAGGGCTGGAGGAAGCTGGGTGGCTCTGGAGTTGGAGAGAGGTCATTTCTGTGAAGCAGAAATGACCAGTTCCCCAGGAGTGTGTTTGGCTGGTACCACATCTCTCCTCTCAGTGTCTTCTGAGAGCACAAACTCTCCAGCTGCTGTAGGAGAAAGGTTTGGGCTGGACACAGAGCTGTGGGTACCTTTTAACACCCTGAGCTGTTTCCTGTGGATGAGCTTGACTCCAGGTAGGAGAATGGCCACCACCTCTCCCTTGTCAGCATTTATCTGAGACAGGTTGTGAGACAAGCATCGAACTTTCAGACAGAATGACATCCCAAGAGTCCAGTATCAATCGATGCTAACTGCAGCTTCCTGTGTTGTACATGCACAATGAAATTTCCTTTCAGCCATAAAGAAGAATGAAGTTCTGTCATTTGAGAGAAAATGGATGAAGCTAGAGACCCTCTTATTAAGCGAATTAAATCCGCCTCACAATGCTAATACACTGTATATTTTCTTTCATTTGCAAGTCTTAGATTTTATGGAAATATATGAAATCATGCACTCATTTATGGCATAAACATAGACGCCAAACTGTTTAGGGGAACAAAGGAGATTAACAGGAGGGAACATGGAAAGAGGAAAAGATGGAGAGAATGAGGAAAAAAAGGGTGCTGAGTGGAGGGGGTGCAGAGTGGGGAGAAGTGGGAGGAGACGGGGGACAGGAGACCAGGGAGCAAGGGGGGAGGGTAATGTGGGGGAGGGTGAAAACTTTGGGGGAAGGGTAGGGAGTGTAAAGAGGGGAGGGAGGGAAATCTGGTGAATGTGGGGGGGAGTAGAAATGGTGGGGTGTGGGAGGGTGGGAAGTATGAAGGGAATGTGGGGACTGAGGGGGTAGAGAGGGTAGGGGGTATGGGGGGAGGATAGGGACTGTGAGAGAGGGTGAGGAGTGTGGGGACTGTGGAGAGGGGTGGAGGAGGATGGGCAAGGGTGGGGAAGGGTGGGGAGTATTGGGTATTGTGGGGAGTGTGGGGAGTGTGGGGAGTGTGGGGAGTATGGGGAGGGGTGGAAGAGGATGGGTAGGGGTGGAGGAGGATGGGCAAGGGTGGGGAAGGGTGGGGAGTATGGGGGGTGTGGGGAGTGTGGGGGAGGGGCAGGGCACGGGGAGAAAGGTGGGGGCCTGGGGGAGGGTGTTGAGTCTGAGCGCATGCTTACATGTCATGTGGGGTCACATATGGTATTACAGTGTACTGAATATACACAAATGGAAATTTTGAAGATCTATTTTTAAATGCCCACGAAGATGGTGTTCAGAGGACAAGAGAAGGCTCATGTTCCCTGGAGTGACAGGTAGCCTGAGTCGCTTAATATGGGTACTGGGAACTGAACCTAGTCTCTTCGAGAGCAGCCAGAGGTCTTAACCACTGAGCCAACGTTCCAGCCCCAACCCATGATTTTCTGACTGCAGACACTCACTCCCCTTCACCTTCTCCCTCAGATGACTTCCCTCTGTACTCAGAGCTCAGCTCTGAAATCAGTCAGTATAGTCTTGGTTTTTCTGCTCCAAGGGTCTCAACCTGACAGCTCATTACAGTAGCAGAGCAGGCCTCAGATCCCCAGCAGGAAGACCCCACCCCGCGTGGGTGCGGTCTGCAAAGCCACTTGTTTGACCTTAGCCAATGGAGCAGAGGTCTGTGGGTCCTCCATCATCTCCTCTGCTCCAGTACCCCGACTTTGCAGCTCCCTGGGGGTCTAGTACCCCTTTCTCCCCAGACCTTGCACAGGCTGTTCCTTCAGTCTCTGGTCTTTTCTCTGTTGTCCTCTTACCAACTTCACTGGACCCTTCTGGCCTAAAACAGCCCAGCAAGTTTTAGCAGATCACTTTTCCATGATGCTTACCGTAATGGAAAGTCTGCAGATAATAAAGGAATACCTGTGAGTTATTCTTTCCTTCTTTTATTTTTTTTTAAAATCAAATTACTCCATGAGCGGTCACAGGAGGAGCCCTGGGCAAAAGTCACCTAGGCTTGAGAGACACCTTTGGGTGCTGCTAACTAAACCCAGGTCCTCTGCAAGAGCAGTAAATACCCTTAGTCACTGAGCTATGTCTCTAACCCCCAACAGGTACCTCCTGAGAGAGAGAGAGGGGAGAGGACTGAGAGACTTTTGGGGAAAAGTATTCCATTTTCAGAGACTCCAAACAAAACAAACATTTACATATGGGTTAATTATCTTTTATATCAACATGTTTTCCTGTGGCCAGAGTTATGGAAAAGAGCCTGCAAGTTCTAGCCAAAGTTTTGGAATTAACTGCGCCTCTCTTCATCTATCCACAGCACATAGCTTCCTTATTCCAAACTTTCTTGTTTCTGATAAACTACCAAGTCATTAAGTGAAAAATTAAATTGATCAATGGCCTCCGAGTAGATTGTTATTTTTCATTTTAATAGGCATGCAGCAACATTTAATAGATGAACTCATTGGTAGATGTGTAAACTGGGCTTGGAGCTGTTGGCCTAATGGGACATGCTAATCTAGGACTTTCCTATTTCTTTCAGTGGTCCAGAAAAGTACCTTTAATTTGGAAATATAATTCCGAGAGCCAAAGCAATTCCGCAGAAAAGTGAGGAAAACATTTTTCAGAATCTGCTTTCCATAGATCGTCTAGGTGGAGAAAGGAGCTGTTTTTTATTAAATTCTCCCCATTCCGAGCAGGTAGCCCTTATCAGGCAATTTAAATCCATAGAATAAATGGACTTGGTTTGCCAACTTATTCTCTGCCCTGGAAGTGACTATCACATCCAGCTGCTCCTGCTCTGACTGGCTATGCAGGTTAAACACATTGACCAGATACTGGATTTTTAAATAGTTATATATTTCTGCTTCCATTAAAAAATTATCTAAAATTGCCTGAATTTATACCATGCAATGCAAAAGTTGTTAAAATAGCTGGGACCACCCCTAGACAAAAGTGTTCCATCTAAGTTGAGTACTGCTAAAAGGTTCTACTTGCCCAGATATGCTTGGGGTCTGCATGACCACGGGTCCTAACCCCTTGCCAAGTGCTGGCTGCGATCCTTCCTTCCAGCTGTTTCAGTGACTCACACTGAGTTCCCAAAATGTGTTCCAAAGCATGCTCAAACACCCTGTGGACCTGTAGCTGAGGTGCCACCTTCACAGGAACAGGGAATCTCCAGATCCCAGTATCCTGACAGGACACATGAGTGACACCCGCAAAGACTCCAGCACTAATTCTTCATATACTGGGATGTGGGTGATCTGAATTAAGAAATATTTTTCACTGGACTGAAGGCTACCCATTGGGGCAGGAAAAGGTTTTGTATTTGATCTTGTGCTAGATGAAAGATCTTAAACTTAGAGACACTTTGAATCCCAAGGTTTGCTCCTCCTCCCTGAATAGGTAGGGGCCTGGGATCATCTACATCTCCACAAATAGTTAATCCCTCTCACTCAGCCCAATAGGCAAGCTGGAAAAGGAAGAGGCTTGTAATCACATGACTTTCCCTGAGGAGATATGAACACATGTCTATTCATTCTAATAGGATATTAGTTTGGAACCAAAGAAATGATTCAACCTGAGCAGGGTCAATCCAGCATGGATGACAGCTGGAAAAAGGTTGTAGAATTTCCAGGCTGTTACAGGGAAGAGTCTCCTTTGTCCCAGAGTTTGTTAAAGTTTATGAAACATGGGGGAAGGAATTTGTTAGTCTTGTAACTTCCATGAACTTCCTGAGCCTATTAGGTTTCCCCCTAGCTTCTCCCCTCCCTCTACCTGGGAATGTCTCAATCTAGAAACAGCTACTGAACAAAATATTTTGATTGATGGCAGGAAAGAGGTCTCCAGGCCAGAATATTTTCTCCTTGCAGTCTTCATTAAGAGAGAGTGAAAGAAGAAAGAAGGAATGAGTGGAGGGAGGAAGAGGGAAGAGAGGGAGAGAACAGGGAGAGATAGGATAGAGAGGAAGGAGAGAGAGAGGGAGAGGGATAGGGAGAGAGAGAGAGAGAGAGAGAGAGAGAGAGAGAGAGAGAAGGAAAGGAGGGAAGGAGGTGGAACCATGGAAGAAGACAGCTAAATGACCTTTGTGGCAATCATTTATTTTCTATTCAAGACATTTATTTGTAGCAATGTACTTTCCTGTACACTCTACTGATTGGCCACCTCTTTAAGAGAAACAAAAAGTGCAGAGCGGTTAAAAAGCACCTTAGCATATTGAAGCAATGCAGGAAGCTCAGTCAAAGCTCATTCCGTGTTGAGAAAGGGGTGAAAATTTGCTAAAATTAATTGGCAGAGGCAAGACTCGCTGTTAATGAAGGACTGAAGCATCCATTTCTTCTCCTGCTTTAGAACTCAGCCCAAGGACACAAGCAGACTCAAAAAAAAAAAATGAGTTCTAATAACTCTGTTTTCACTGCTGCTGTGCCGTCTGTAGGCGAAGTGTGTGGTTTTACTAATGGTCTCTGACAGTAATAAGTTTCTCTGGTGTTTATCCTTCCTGACAATACACGGCTATAATTATTGTAGCAGAGAATTTAATAAGTCACAGAAAGTGGAATAAACACGACATTGTGTTTTCTGGAAAATATTAATCCCCTTCTCTCTGTGTTTTTGTTATTTGAGGCTTTTAGTTGAATGCTCTTTTCCCATTGTCTGTTCGCCTGCAGTGGACAGAGTGGGTCCTCCTTGGGGAGACAGGAAAGCTGTCCTCTTCCCTCTTCAGTGTGGACGGTTCAGCCCTCACAGACCACCAAGGACTTCCCCTGGGAGTTCACCAAGCTCGTTGCACACTGCTTCAGCCTGTGGGGGCTTGGGATGAGAGATCCCCCCACAGGCTCATTCACACGCCTTTGAGCACTCTGACCCTGCTGGTAGTATCTGCTTGGGAGGCCAAGGCTTTGCTGAAGGAAGCATGTCCTTGGGGGTAGCTTTGACTGTTTAACAGCCTGGTCCCATGTGCCCTTCCCTCCTTTCTCTCTCTCTCTCCCTCCCTCCCTCCTCCTCCCCATCTGCCCAAGCTCCCACCCTTGCTTCTTCTGCTTTCATTCCTGTGTGTGTCTGAAATGCCCTCAGCTTCTCGACTTCCTGACCAGCCCTGTGCCCCTGCCTCTGCCCCGTCCCTACCCAGTGCTTGATCCACCATGAAGGCTCTCTAGAATGAGTGCCCAACACACACCTTCTTTCCTGTGTTACTATTTGTCGGGGTGTTTTATCACAGCAGCAGAAAAGCATCTAGCACTCCACCATTGTGGACTGGATTAAATAAACATAGCCTTTATATTCACCATGCTTATTTCTCTGACTTCCACAGAAGCCAGTTTCCCCGGTCACCATCAAGTGTCCCCTGCACACACTGTCCAATCAGTACCTGTCCCCTTGGGGTGATTTTCTTCACCCCACTTTCCTGGCATTTCCCTCTCAGACTGCTTTACTTGCTTCCTTTCAGCTACACAGCATAATTAATCAAATCAGGGGCATGCCAGCTCTGGGGGCACCTGTGACAACGTCTGAGGTATAGTTTGTCTGGACTTTCACATCTTGGAGTGGGTAAGGCAGGTAAGATGAGGGAGGAAGGCATGGATAGGACTGAGCATCCTTTAGGGTGTGGCGTGGCTCAACAGTGCAGTGGCAATCTGCTCTTGATGTCTGGGTCCCTGACTCCTAGCCTGATTCCTCTTTGCTGACTTGGCCAGTCTCTCCTGGCTTCAGCACCAGTCATGGAACAGCCCCCAAGACTGTCTCTTTCCTGTTTCTACTCAGATCCTTGAATTTCTACACCCAACTCCATTCTTTATATTTCCCTCTGTCTGTGAACTTCGGAGTGCAGACTTGCAGGGCCCAAAGGCAGTTCCGAGACCTTGACCCTAAAACCTTTCCTTCTACTTTATTTTCCCAAATGGCATCCAGTATAGGAGCCATAAGGCACATAAGGCCACCGTGGGCTCTTGAAATGTGAACTGAGCTATTCTGAACTGAGAAGTAGTGCTTAGTATAAAATGCCCGTGGGATGCTAAAAACAGAACAAAAATAAAGAATGCAAAAATGTCTCATTAATGCTCTTTAAAAGGTTTTTAAAAATAATATTTATATGTTTCTCTCTGTGTGTTCCAAATACATGCAGATGCCTGCAGATGCCAGAATAAGAAATCAGAACCCTTAAAACTGGGGTTATAAGTGGTTATGATGAGCCCAACTAGGCGCTGGGAGCCAAATTCAAGTCCCTTAATTATGAAGCCATCTCTCCAGGGTATTTTTCCTATATTTTAATTGTGTGTGTGTGTGTGTGTGTGTGTGTGTGTGTGTGTGTGTGTGTGTGTATGCATGTACGTGTGTGTGCACATGCGAGTATGTCTATGTGCATGCATGTGTGTGTGTGTCAGGGGCACATTTGATCTCCCAGATCTGGAGTTACAGTTAGTTATGAGCTGCCTAGTATAGGTGCTGGTCCCTGAACTCATGGCCTACGGGAGAGCAATAATCCCTTGTCACTGTAGAATGGCCCCTCCAGCTTCTCAGTAATTTTATACCAACTGCATGCTTGAATGGTAATATTTGGGATGTGACGGATTGAATAAAGTGCTTAACTATAGAGTTGGATTCTGAAGAGAGGGCAAAGAGACACCAAGCATCTCTCTTCACACCCAGAGAACCCTGCGTCTGCAAAATCCATCTATTTTGAAACTCTAGAATCTACCGAAGGCAAAGAATTCTCAGGAGAAGCCATAAGTGTTAAGTTGCAGTGGACACAAGCGAGCATTCAGTCCATAGACAGCATCTGTCCCCAGCTCCTAGACGCTCATGTTAGGCTGGTAGATGTCACACCAAGTACCCTCCCTGGCTAGAATGGGGTCCGGTGAAAATTAGATTACAGAAGTAAAATTGAGAAGTCCACCAACATGCAACAATTAGGCAACATGCTGTTCAACAGTCACTGAACCAAAGAACTTGCGAGAGGATTTGGAATCTTCTTAGAGATGAATAAAACTGAAAACAGCAGACCCACCATACAAGGCCAGGGCCGAGGTGTGGCAAGACCTGATAGCTGTGGCTGAGCATCCACACTGAAGGGTCAGCAACGTAGCTTCACAGTTTAAGGAACTAGAAAATGAAGGGCAAATAGTCCAAACTGAGTGGAGGGAGGGTGGCAGTTGCAGGTACAGTGGCTTTAGACAGTAACTAGCAGTGTGCTTGAGTTCTCAGTGCAATCAAAATAAGAAAATAAAGCAATAAAATCAAAAGTCAGTTCTTTAAAGAGACTGATAAAGTTAAAAAATTTTTCAGTGCTTTAGATTTTTTAAAAAGGACACAATTAAATCATAAGAGAAAATAATGAAATTAAGATCAAGTTACATAAATTAAAAAAAAAATACAAGAAAATACAATTATCTTTCCTTTACAAGTTGATTGCCTGGATGGAATGGACATATTATTAGAAATGGGAAACTTAACTCATGAAAAATTAAAAGTCTGAACAGACCAAGGATGTTTGGAGAGTGGCTAGGTGTCCTAGTTTGCATCTCTATGGCTGTGGTAAAACACAGATCAAGACCAACATGGGAGGAGAGGACTTATTTGGTTTCTACCTCCAGGTCACCACCCATCACTGAAAGAAGTGGGGACAAGAACTCAACAGGAACTGAAGCAGAAACAGGGAAGGCAATCTGCTAACTGGCTTGTTCCCTCTGGCCTGACCAGCTCCCGTTCTCATACAGCTTGAGGCCACCCGCCTAGGGTTGGCTTTATGCATTGGGCTGGCCCCATGCATTGGGCAGACTTCATGCAGTGGGCTGGCTCCATGCAGTGGGCTGGCTCCATGCAGTTGGCAGGCTCTATGCAGCAGGCAAACTCCATGCAATGGGCTGGCTCCATGCAGTAAGCAGCCTCCATGCAGTGGGCTGGTTCCATGCAGAGGCCTGGCTCCATGCAGTGGGCAGGCTTCATGCAGTGGAAAGGCTCCATGCAGTGGGTAGGCTTCATGCAGTGGAAAGGCTCCATGCAATGGGCAGACTCCATGCAGTGGGTAGGTTCCATGAAGTGTGCTGGACCCTTTCACATCAGTCATCAGTCAAGACAGTCTTGATCAGACACAGATTAACTTGATCAAGAAAATTAGTCAATTGAGAGTCTGTCTTCCCTGGTGAATCTAGACGGTGTCAAGTTGACTCTTAAAGAACAGCCCTGCTCTAACCAACAAACATCTGACACAAACCCATTTTCCTACATTCATTTCTTGCTATAATGAAACACCCTTTCAAAGGGGTACTGAAAGGAGAAAGGCTCATTTTCTTATAATTCCACTACAGCCCATCACTTGGGGAAGTCTGGACAGGACTCTTGGCAGTAGCTAGACATGTCACCTTCAGTGAAGAACAAAGGAGCAAGGATCTTCTTACTGCTGCTCTTGGCTTATGCTCAGCCATCTTCAGTCACTCTTATCCAGGTCAATGGTTGAAACATGATAGTGTTCTGCCCAGATAAAGGGTGGGTCCCTCACTTTATTTAAGTGGTGGTTCTCCCATTTTATCCAGCAATCAAGGCAGTTCCTCTGCAGACATGCTCATAGGCCAAACTGATCGAGGTAATTCCCCAGCTGAGACATTCAAATTGTTTACTCCAAACCAGGAGACATGCCTGCTGCTATGGCAGAGCATCGGTATGGCTGATGGAAAATTTCTTATTAGACGTTCAAGTCCTTTTGTTGTATTTCAGGTGGATCTGTATCCATTCTAGAGGAGAAAACACCCAATGCTGTGATCCTGATAAGCAATGCTGATGGTGCACCCTACAGGTGTGGGAAAATGCTAAGCTTAGGGATATGGGATATATGGTGGTATCTAGAGGTGGGAAGGGAGAGAGAGGCTGGTGTAGGTTAACCTAGGTTCTGGACATGGGTAGAGAGAGAGTTGAGTCATTTGTGTTATGAGGACATACTGGCGGGCGTGTCTCCTGGAGCAGACGGACTCTGCTCGTGTGATGTAGACAGTCTGAGCATGGATTGGTGCCGATGATGTGAGCTCAGGTTGGGGTGGGTGATGTAAGCGTGGGTGGAGCAGAGGGTGTGAGTTTCCTCTTTGGGAAAGGTCAGTTCCTTCTACATCCTCATCCTAACTGGCACACCGTAGGCACTTGAGACTGTTGCCTTGTTCATTTGTTGCCAAACTCTAGGGAGTTCGACAAACACAGGGCTTTGTAGAGCAGATCTGCCATCCTGCCCTGGTCTGCCATCCTGCCCTGGTCTGCCATCTTGCCCTGGACCCCTTTGTGTGTGTCCTTGGCTCACATCTCCCTAGCTCAATTTTGGTTACTCTCCCTCCATGCTAGCTTTTCTGGCGGCCTTTGCCTCTAAGTCTCTCTATCCGTTCCAGTTCGTTCCAAGCTTCTACCCTGCTCTACCCAGGCCAAGTCCCCATGTAGTCATCCAGCTTCATCCTTGGCTGTTTCCTCTGCATCTCCATTGCCCTCCTCTGCTCCAAGAACATTCTCACTTTACTATCCTTGGGCCTTGTACTAAAACCTCAATTTGCTCCTGATCCACCCTTCTCCCATCCCCTGAACGGTTTGCAGGCTCTGACCTCTGTGGCATCCTTGACTTCTGTGCTGTGTTGGACTTAGCCAGTGGGTGGGAAGAACAGCTGGTTGAATGGGAGAAAAGAAAGGATAAATTATTAAGTTGTCAGTTCTGTCTAGAACACTGCATGTCTATCTCCCTTTCTCAAAACCCAAATGCCTGTGGGCAGATGTACCTTATCAGTGGCTCTGAGTTACAAAGTGTGCTTCCTCCATTTATACGTCAAAAGAATACACATATGTACACAAGTACTTTATGCACATGTGTGTTAATTTATTATCTGTGTGGAGTTGTGCATGCTGTGATGTTCTTGTGGAGGTCAGAAGACAACTTGGGAGAATTGATCCCCTCCTACTTCCACCATGTGCATCCCAAGGGGTAGGATCCCGGTGGCCAGGCTTGAAGAACCTTTACCGACTAAGCCATCATGCTCTCCCCATTTGTTGTATGATAATGATTGACAGATATGTAGCCATCTGGGCCTTGCCATCCAGAGCCATCCCTTAACCTCCTGCTGTCTTATTTCTCCTGGATTGACATAAACAGTGTCAACTCATTCCAGAGAGAATACTAGGCACATTCCTGAATCCCACTCACAGATGGGATTCCTGAATCCCATCTCCCTCCTCTGGTGTGCTCCAGCATCCGCAGCCAGGGATTGAAAAGAAGTGCTACATAAAATAATCCCAGGTGAAGGTCCTACTGTGCCCCCAGAAATCACTGTACATGGAGGCTTTACCAAATAACCCAGAGTACGGCTACCTCCTGTTGGCTCCTCCCCTGCCAGTATCTCTCCTGTCTTCCTCTGACCTTCCTGGACATAGAGGTTGGCTCCCCAGTGCTTCTTCACCTTGTCTGTTACACAGCATCAAATCTTAGGTATCCCCACTCTTTGCCTCCCAAAGTTACAAAGCTTGCAGCCATAGCAGTTGCCACCCGGTTCCTTCTATCTAACTGTCAGTTGGATGTGCTGACTTCTATAATGCAGCTCAGAGGTGTAGAACAGGAAAACTTATGTTTCTAAAGAAAAGAGAGGGGACAGCTCCTCCACAAATGCAGTGCCTGTGACACACGACGGCCTGAGTTTGATTCCAGTGCCAACCTGGTGGCTGTGCCTATGCCCTCACAGGGCTTCTGGGCAAAGACAGGCAGCTCTTCACTGGTTGGAGGCTCAGGGAGAGACCCTGTATTAGAAATTAAAGAGAAGTGACCGAGAAGACACGGGAAGGGGCTCACTTGTGCCACCCCCATAAAATAATGGAAGTCTAATAGATGGCTTTCAGATGGCAATGGAAGTCACACGAAAGGAATGATCTGAATGAGGTACAGGAGATGATGTGGCCTCAGGGTGACCCTAAGCATTTCTTCTCCATCTCTCCTTCCACATGTTGGTTTATTGGCAACATCTAAGAGCAGCCATCCAAGCAGAAGGTCCCAACAGAAGTGGGTAGGACACAGGAAGTGCATTTGTGGGTACATTAGAGGGCATGTAGATAAAAATGTGCACATGTATTTAAATATATATATATATAATATATCTTTTTAATTATATATATAATTATATATACATATATATAGATATATTAAAAATATATTAATTATTTATTATATATAATTTAAAAGATGCTATATGCCTGCAACCTAAATGAAAACAATTTCCTTCCCTGAGGGATGAGTAGGCTAGTGCCTCACTACTCAGATCCACATCAGGAGCATACGCAGGAATCTCTTATGAGCAGTAACCAGCCCTTTTTTTTTGACATTTGGTAATTTTTTATTCTGTTTTATGTGAAAATTAAAAGCTAACATGCGAAACTTGTGGATCTTAGGCAGCTTCTAGCTCGCTCTCAGATACTCATTGTGGAAGACAGTGACTTTTGATATCAGGACAATAGGTTGGCACCCAGCACCCAGATGTTTATGGCTGAGTGGATTCTGCGACTCTGCCCCCACCCTGTTTTCAGGAAGAGAGTAGATTTCAACTCACAGAAGAACAGAGAGATGTCATTTAGAAAAGAAAGTGACTAGCCCTCACACTCCTCCTTGTCACGCCCTCTGAAGATGGCGCCATCTGCCTTTTCTACATACCACAAATCTTCTCTTTGGACAAAGGACGTGGCATCAAAGAAGAGAACTCCTCAGACTTAATACGATCATCGAGAAACCCTACAGTGTCACGGGCCGTCTCTGACAAGGCAAATTCTCTAAGATCCTGGGGGACCAGTCTCACATTTATCTCACTTAGCTTAGGGTCAAGCAGGAAATGCCAGACACGAGAAGTGCTCTGGAGAAAGTTTGGAGAGTGTGGGAGAGTCTGCAGGAGCTGTGAGAGAGTGCGAGGGGCAAGCATGTGGCTACAAGGTCAAGGGTCTTCACCAGGCTGGAGAGAGGATGGGGCCCCTATGCATACACAGCTCTTAGCTCTATGAAGTCTCAAAGAAGCCCTTGGATGGAGAGATAGGTGCCAGGCTGACTGAAGAGGCAGAGCCACACTCTTGTTGGATTCTGTAGTTGTGTTCTCCAGTTAAGTCTTCCCTCTGGTTCCTGAGCAGAAGGCAAGAATCTCATGGGCAGAAGACAGGGGTCCCATGAACAGAAAGCATGGCTTTGACTTTTGGTACTTTGGGCTAGGAGAAGCCAAAAGGACCAAGATAGCCTAGAGGACAAGCTTAAGTTTACTTTACATAAATTTGATCATTCCACGTGGCTGCCAACTTCCTTCTGATGTGAACCCTGGGTCTTCACCACGTTTGGCCCATAATCTGCCAGCCTTCTAACTTCTGTCTCCCCACCGACTCTCTCCAGCCACACCCCAGCCGGCTGTCATCCATTCTTTGTGCTCACAGCTTCCATTATGTCCCCATCCCTCTCTCCACCAGCCTCTGGTGACTTGGGGATCTTTCTTTATAGGTCACTTTCTTTGGAGTGACACTTACCAACTTGATGAACTCTTCCACACACCAGATTTTCCCATTCGGTTACAATGTTGCAAGCTGTCTGTCCCCTTCCTTGCCCCCTGTGAGAGAAGGGACAGAGTATTCTCAACACCCACTCAGTGCATTGCAAAGGAAGCTCAGAAACTAGAGGGACAGCAGCTTCTTTGACCCGAAGTTTATAGACATGGCTGAGGTTTCCTTTTAATAGGAGCAAGAACGGTTTTATATTTTTACATTTGCTTGAATAAATGGAACAGGAAAATCAACTATGTTAGACATTTGTATTTGTCACCTGTCTATCACTATAACAAAACACCTAAGGAAATTAAACAATGAAAGCGGAAGGTTTGCTTCAGTTCATGGTCCTAGGGATTGAGTCTAAGAAACAGTAGCATCAATGTTTTGGACTTTTGCAAAACATCGTTATGTCTCAGGATAAATCAACAAAGCCCGTATCACACATACCAGGCAAGACACCAAGAGAAGCAGAAAGGGCCTACAGTCTTTTGTTCTTCTTTGAGAGTTTATGACTGTATTACCTCACACAAATATCCAAATCCTAACGGTGCCATCACTTCAAATAGTGCAACTTTGGGGACCAAACCAACTGCATCTTCAGGGGGATCCTCCACTCAAACCATCACGTTAATATTGAGGCAGGAGGATTCTTCTCGAGTTACTAAGGCAATTCTGCACAACTGAGAAATGCATGTATGGCCATAAGAGTTCATGGAATATGACAGGGACATCCTCAGCCACCCTGGAAGACACTGAGTCACCCTTAATAGACTGTTGGTGAGAATGTGGGGAGCCAGAGACTCTATTGGTAAAGTTCAGGGAGAAGGAGCTCACAAAAGTATCACGGAATCAAGGTCATGCAGACTCTGGTCTTCCTCAGCAGCTGAGAGATACCTGGAGAAGTAGCCAGGAGCTGCTGGTCACCTGTCATACCTGGGAATGGCTCCATCTCATTACCTCCTGCAAAAGCCCCATTGGTCAACACATCCCTGTACATCACACAGGGTAAAAACAGAAGCCTTGTTGAGTTGTCTCACCTCAAACTACGGACTACAACAATGATGCCATGCTATGCTAAGCCTTTGGATGTGGTCTGTAAAAAGGCAAGAGAGCATTAGAAGGTCTGTGGTCGGTGAACCCTACAGTTTCCCTGAAGAGGTTTTATTGTCCTCTGTCACGCACTATCTGTCTGCCTCCACCCAAGGCTTCTGCTGTGCTCTGGGAGATGGGATGCTAGGTGCCACATGGTGCTGCTAAAATGGCAGATATCTGGTAGAAAATGCCAGTGTTAGCTGCTGTGCACTAACTGAGTTCATGCAAACCTGATGTTTCCTAGTCCCGGACAGACAGACTACGAGCTCTGAAGTGAACTAATTACATCAGACCTTGGAGCAGTCCACATCACTGTATTTGAAGGCTTGACCTGAATCCATAAGGTCCTTCGGCTCTCTGCTGACATCTGCTCTGTTCCATGCGGCCATTATCCCAAGATGATTGAGCTGGTGCTGGACACCTGACCTGTTCTGAGTCTCCTGGGACTTTCTCTTCACATCAGAAGACACAGAGAGCTTTCTTCCTTCACTCGGAGAAGTAGAGTCATCTCAGTGGGTATCAGAGCCTGATGCAAAGCAGGTCTGTATACACTGCATACCCTTAACCACATTCCCTACCTTGAATTCCCAATTAATTGGGTTTCACATTTGTCACAGATGACACTCAGTCCCCTTATTTTTAACCCTTGCTTCTGCTGTTCAAGAACCCTACTTTTCCACACTCATTTGTTATAAGCATGTCACCTTGGCTAGATCACGCGGTGCCTTGTTGGCAGCCAGGTTTCTCATCCACGACATGGAAGGTTCTAGAAATGCTTCCCACGCTGCTTCTGAAGTCTCTGAACTGATTGTTTGCAGCCTGCATGGTATCCTGGCACCCGGCAGACTCTTGGCTGCTGTTCATCATCGCTGAACCAAATGATCGTTGTCAACGTCACGGTGACTGAGGGCCGCTGGGAGGATTCCCACCAAGAATGTTCAGTATACATCCATTTTCTCTTGCACCAGGCCCGATTTAATGAGCTTTCTGTGACTTTCAATCGCAGCACCCTCGGGCACTCTTGAAATCAGAGGCAGTGGAACCCAACAGGAGCGATCACTCAAGGCTATAAGTAAACAGAGTTCCTTCTAATACCCACGTTTGTGGCACTGTCTTTTCCTGGAACAATGAGCTTACATACCCGCAGCAGCTCAGGTCTCATTTTGGAAGAGATGGTTTACCATGTTCCTTATATTTCCACGGTTTTCATGAGCTCCTTTGCTCTGTGTCCAATCTCTTCCCCACCTTGCGCTGCAACCCTTAGCAAATTTGCATCCTAACCATCTCCTGCCTGCTTGAGGCTAGTCGCTCAGTGCTCGGGCAAGCACGTGCCCCTTGAGGGAGGGGCTTTCCCACGGTGTTGAGGAGCATTTGCGGTTCACACCCTCACTCATTTAGATCTCACCCCCCCCACAGCCCCTGCACAGCCCTCCAGTCACTCCTCATATCCCCCTGCCTCACCTCTAATGATTCTGCATCTCATTATCATTTTGTGCGTTATGATCCTGCCTCCTCCAGTTCTGTCCCACTTTTTATGTTTCCGCTGTACAAACCTAATTACACTGCCCCTTCAGACCCAATCTCAGAACTATCTTAATGGCATATGTCTGCCTTCAATTAATGCTCCTTGAGTGTAGGTTTTAGTGCCAAGTCGTGTAGTTACCTCGGTATCAAAGAAAGGAAGGATCTAACAAGAGGAGAATAAGTGAACTGGACAACACAGGAGTCAAGATTTCCACACCTGACGCTGCCACCTGACGGGTAGCAGGAATCATTACAGGCCATTTCCTTTTAAATAAAGTATTATTGACTCTGGGCTTCTGGTCTTGTTGCTCTGGACTTCCCTTAGACCTGCTGTGATTTAAAAAAAAAATTCCCAGGGGAATTAGCCAAATACAACTTTCTAGAGTTCCAGAAACAGGGAGGGATCCATGGATAGATTTCTCTGAAGATAGAACACTGCTAGTCCATCATCCTGTACTTCATACTCTGTGCTATCTCAAAGCCTCTCTTAGGACTGTTGATCAATTTGGTGGAAAAAAAAACCCAAAAAACTCAAAAGAGAAGCATTCTCTTTTGTATGCTATTTAAAAAAAAAAAAAAGTGTCACAGAACCTAAAATCAAACCCTGCAGAACCTAAGACTGCGGCTCTGTGTGTTAGTGAAATGTATGAGTCACACCATATGGCTAAGCCAGGACATTCTTACTACTCTCTTGTGAGTGAGTCAGCTTAAATGCTAACTCAATGTATGATTGTGTGTGAGTGTGTGTGTGAGTGTGCATGTGCACATGCAGGTGTGTATATGTATGTATATGCATGGTATGTGTTTTCAGTAAAGATACATATGTATTAAAACAGATGACTTACAATGGGCCGAGTTTATTTTGAGTATTTTATTTGATATTTGGACTTGAGTTACTCAAAATATCTTTAATTTTCTCAAGACAAGAACTCGAGTAGCTTTCATCCTACAAAACTTAAACTCCTGCCCCTTCCTGTTGTATGGCAACTACCTTCCATATCAAACCCTTCCAATTAACTGACTTTCTTAATCTCAGGAAGTAAACAACATAAGAGCATCAGGAATTCCCTGAATTTGAGCAAATTCAGTAACTGTGGGAGAAAAGACATCAAATGTCTTATCCAGCTTATATAAGCAACAAAGACTCTGAGAGACATTCTCAGAACAGCTGAGCTGCCCAAAAGAGACTCACAACAACTGAGTCTTGTGCAAGGAATATCCTTTTGCCCATTGAGCAGCCTGAGAGCTCCAGGCATTATGTTCTCATGAGTTGTAATTTGCTCTTCAGTAGGTTTTGGTAATACAGTTATCTTTAAGTTACCGTTATCATGTTAAATGACCCCCCTCATTCAAATTCTTGTAAGCAACCCCAATATAAATTCATTGAATTTTCCAGGTTGGACTTTGGTCTGTTGTAGGTTTTCTATGTACAATGAGTAGCCATTTGGTCACACCTCCATAGGAACAGTGTCACAATAACATCTGCTTGGGTTCATGGGCATGACCCACCACACCTAATTTCCAAAGCATATTTTATTATTTATATTTAAATAAACTTTATTATAAAAAGCTTACAAATAGGCCACACATAAGCATGCCTTTAATTCCAGCACTCAGGTAGCAGAGAGAGGCAGGTGGATCTCTCTGAGTTTGAGGCCCACTTTGTCTACATAGGGAGTTCCAAGACAGCCAGGGCTACACAGAGAAACCCTAAACCTTCAAGGTAAAAGTTTGCAGATAAAACACCCCCTACACTAAAATTAATCAGACCCAAAGTCTCTACATCTCAATGAAGTTCTGTACAGTTAGAATAGCTATTCTGAAACTGAGGAACTTCACAGTAGATTTTGTATTTTCATTATGAATATATTTGCATGTGCTTTTGATTAATGAGTAGTTTAAAATCCCACTGGTCTGAAGAGAAATGATTTTGAGATAGGCTGAGGCCATAATCTCAGGTCACATGGGGACATATCGAGTCAGTTGAGATAAGACATCATTCTAAGCCTGTGGGTATGTTGAGGAGGCCTTGGATCTTGTCCAAATGGGAGGTAACTTCCTGTATGAACATACAGGGAATCTAATTAGCAACCAATGTTCCTTCGGCCTGGACTCCCGATATTCTGGAAATGGTCTAGCCTTTCTTCCAGCTACACCTTCTGCCATCTGTAGAATTGAGACCTTTTACAGATATATGAAGTCTTTTGAGCTGAGATTACTCCAATTACCCAGGTAGGCACTGGATCTAATAAAGCCATCATGACAAGAGAAAAAGAGGGAGACTCTCAGAAGGAAAAAAACAAAAACAAAAAACCAGACCACATGAAGATGGCGGAGAAGGTTTAGGTGACATACCTACAACCATAGGAAAGTGGAAGAGTAAGGCCTTTCTACCTGGTTTTCAGTGGCAGTGCAGCCTCTCAGCACCATGCTTTTAGACTGTGCTGTCAAGTGAACATGCACCTGTCATCTTTGCTGCTCATTTGGAAGTCCTGTGTGCTGATAGCATTAGCAACCAAATGAGCACCGTGTCCAAGCAGACCCGAAGCTTAAAGCTGCCTTAGGGCACCTGGCAGCTACACTGTGCTCTGGAACAGGGGCGAAATCATCTCAAGGCAGGCACTGCCAGTGACTTTGTGAGTCGGGAGAACAAAGCCACAGAAGAGCAATTTTGAAACACAGGATAGAAAAAAGCAGATGTGCACAGAGAATCAAGATGAAAAGAGGCCATACTTGAGTAAGCCATGCTTGGGGGAGTCAGGAAAAGAGAATCTCCCTGGGTTTAGGGGACAATTTAATACAGGGAGCTAGTTCTAGTGTATTAGAGGGGCGAATGATCAAAAGAAAGACAAGGGAGTCCAAAGACTGGTAACTACAGACCCCTCTGTGGTCCTAGAGATGGGCCAGGAATGAGCGGACAGAGGTATGGCACAGAGTCTGGCAGGAGCTGCAGGTTAGCAGCCTGCTCAGTAGGACCTTCAGCTGGGGAGGAGAGAGGACTGTCACGGAAGATGCGCAAGGACAACAGAAGGGGAAGAGACAAAGCAGGTTCTGCTTCCCATCTGAGACTCTCTGTGGCAAATGCAACAAGAAGTGAACTGAGTCAGGACACCTGTAAAAGACTACAGAATCCAGTCTGTGTCCCACAAGGCAGACCAGAGGAGGGAGTATGCTCCGGGAGCCAAGACTGACCCCCACACATTTCAGTATCACATAGCCCAAAGCTAGAAGACTGAAGTGAGATTTACAATATTTCAAACTAAATGAACATGAAAATGTAACTCATCAGAATCTGTCGGTTGTGGAGAATGCAGTGTACACGGGAAGCTTCTGGCATGAAATGCAGTAATCAGAAAATACGGAAGCTGGAAGATCCATAGTGTGTGTTCCCACCTCAGGGAATGAGATAGAAAGGCAGGTGCATGCAGCCCAGAGCAAGCCCAGGACCGACATGATGAGACCCGAAAAGAAAGCCAAGGATGTAGGAAACAACACCAACAAAGAAAGCTGACACACCTGAAGACCGATGCAGTGGACTTCCGGTGGCCCTCGCCAAAGTCACACCCTGAAACCAACCCCCAAGCTGAGTCCCTTGGGAGGTGATGGGGTCGTGGCTGGCTTCAGCGAGCTGCCCCACCCCTACCCATCAATGTCAGGACACAGTGATAAGGTGCCATCCATGAACCAGGACATCAGGTCTGGTGCCCTCAATCTAGGACTGTGACCTCCAGAACATTGACACACAGACCTTTGTTGTTTATAAACTACTCATTGTTGGGGATTGGTTCTAATGCTTTGAATTAGTCAGGAATCTGCATGTCTAAATGCTGAAGATCCTTGTCCCTAACTGGCTTTTGATTGATCAATAAAGAGCAAATGGCCAATAGCTAGGTGGAGAGAGAGAAGGGGGGGAAGGAGCTTTTAGATTGCCCAGGCTTGGAATTGGGAGGAAGGAAGGTAGAGAACCACCATGACTCAGGGAGAAAGGATGGGATGTAGGGAGCCACTGGCCACTTCCCCGCTTGGACCTGGGGTAGCAGGGGAAGGTTTAGGAGTCTCAGGAGTACTAGAGCAGAACATTTGTTAGTAGGGGAAGGTTTAGGAGTGCCCAGCCTTTGAGCTAGTCACAGCATATCATAAATTAACTGGTATATGTGTGTGTGTGTGTGTGTGTGTGTGTGTGTGTGTGTGTTCATGCACGCATGCTTCATTAGCAAATCCAGATTGCTCCTGGGTGAGCATGCTCATGTGTCCTGATGGGAACCAAAGCAGTGTAGCCAACTATGACTAAAACTCTACCTCTGGTATTGTGTTATAGTAGCCTTAACAGTATATGAAAATGAGGATAAGTACTATATATAGCCTAGCCCTGTTGGCATGGGGGAGTACTAACATTGTGAACCAAAGAGGCCCTGGGTGCAGATGACTCAAAAGCTAAGGACTTTCTGTTGCTCTTGAAGGGGACCTGAGTTCAGTTTCCTTCCCATAACTTACATGGTGGATTGCAATCCTACACTCTCTTGTGGCCTCTACAAGCACCAGGCACTCATACATTGAACAGACATACATGTAGGCCAAAACTAACACACATACACACACACACACACACACACACACACACACACACACACAAATAAAATCTTAAAACAGACACCATTACTGTTCTCTGATCTCATAAATATTGAAGTGATAATTAAGAAAATTTAAGAAACTAGTCATTACAAATTTGATATCTGATATTTGAATAGTAAATGGACCTACTCTTTGAAAGATAGAAGAGGGAAAACTTACATAATGAGATTAAACAGGAAGAGGATGTTGGACTGTTTGTTGATGATCCACCACACACACACACACACACACACACACACACACCCCACACTTCTGGTGAATTCTACTACATGTTTAATAAGCAGCTTTTATGCATTATTTATGATTTCTTTTAAGAACAGGAGCATAAAGAGGATTCTGCCTATGAGATCAGAATCATAGTATCCCCCAAGTAAAAATCAACCCTGAAAGAAAGTAAAACCACTCACAGAACCTCTCTTGAATACATATGTAGAGATCTTCCAAAGTATCAGGAAACACAGTCTAGTGGCACTCAGATGCACCACAGCCAAGAACAAGTCACGCCAAGCGTGCGGGAATGACAGAACTTGGAAAATGAGCCAGTCTGATCCACAAACCTTTTTGTCTAGTATGGAGGGAAAACCATACGATAATATCAAGGGGTGCAGAAAAACCACTTGGCAAACCTAATACCACTTATGACAAGGACATACAACAGAATAAGAATAGAGAGGAAGCTTCCCAGTATTATTTTGAAAGAAAAACAAAGACTGGAGAGATGTCCCCTGGTTAAGGATAAACTCTGACTCTTGCAGAGGACTCGAGTTTGGTTCCCAGCAACCACATCAGTGGCCTACGAACTGCCTTTAGCTCCAGCCCCAGTGAATCAGAAGTTCTTTTCTGGCTTCCATGGGCACTGCACTCATGTGCGCACACATGTGTGTACACACACACACACACACACACACACACACACACACATGGACAGGAACACAGAGAGGGGAAGGGAGAGGGAGAGATTGGGTTTCATGCACATACACACATGCACACTCATACACAATAATTAAAAATAATTTTTAAAAAGAAAAGAACAGTTCCTTAGCACCAACAGTTGGCACTATACTTTTGTAAAATGTTTCAATCTTTTCCCCTCACAAGACAAAGGGTACTTCCTCTCACAATATTTCTTTAGCCTCATCCTGAGCATCTTTGGTAGAGGAGAAAAAAAGATGGCGATAAGCTGTGCTTGAGAAATAAAAGCCACCATTTGCGGGATAATTACCTATGCAGAAAATGCTGAAGAATTGATGCCCAACTCCCAAAGTTAATAAGGGACTGCAGTAAAGTTGTGGATGTCAGGTTAGTGGAGCAACTGCTTCGCATAGATTTTCAGTGGGGGATTCAAATCCAATCGTGTTTATAATATCAGCTGTGTATGCAAAACATGCATAAAATATGCATGTAGAAAACTAGGGCTCCCACAAGAGAAGCCAGGGGCTGCCCATGCTTTTGTGTGAGACATTAACATCGGGGATCTTAACTCTTTGTTCTTCTTGTTAAAACTTACATTTTGTATCAGTTAAGTTGGTTCCTGGACAAGTACATACATTCATGCAATACCTTTCAGTTACTCTCCTTCCCACAGTCCCTCCTCTCCCCTTCATACAACTCTCAGTCCCCTCCCTGGCATGTCCCTTTCCCAGATTCATGACGTTTAGTTTTAGCAGTGACTCCTTTAGTTCAACCGGGGTCATCTACATGAACCCTGAGATTACCCATTGTAGCATGAAGGGATAACCAGTGGGCACAACTGCTCCCCCTGCTGGACTCTATCAGCAGGAAACATTTCAACCGAAGGGAGCAGAGGCTCCTTGAGCCCTTCCCACATCCCTGCCTCACTGATGTTGGGATTCAGTTTGTTGTTTTTATTTTTCTTATAGTGTGTCGCTATGTATCCACACTGACCTCACTGCCTTGAGGCCTCCTGAATGGGCTGGGATTACAGACTTGTGTCTCCATGCTCATTACAGTCATTCATAGCTAGTTATAAGCTGGATAAAGTCCAATAATAGCAATAATAATAAAATAATAATAATAATGATAATAAGGAACATATCTGGCATGGAGCTGGAGCAGTAGCTGAAAGCGCACATTTTTGTCCACAAACAGGAGACAGAGAGAGCTAACTGGGAATGGAATGGCCTTTTTAAACCTCAAAGTCCATCCCAATGACATACCTTCTCTAACAAGGCCACACCTCTTAATCCTTCCCAAACAGTTCCACCAACCATGAGCTGAGCATTCAAGTATATGAGTCAGAGTGGAGCATCTTCACTCAAAACACCACAGCGTGTTTTATATTCTACATCGCTCACTGTTGAAAATCTTTTACTTCTTTCTTTGTAGACTGCAACCATCCATTAGATCAAATTCAGGTTCCCCAGTAAGTCAGTTTTCTGTTGCAAGGGACAACACTTTAGTCCACTGGAAGTCCCGTCTCAGGTTTGATTGCATGCTCTGCCTGGCTTTGATTGTGTACATAAGAGGGTGAGGCTGAAGGCTGTCACTTGTTATTGGTAATGCAGGTAAACCAGGACTTTAACTGTGTTTGAAGCCTGTGTGCTACAGAAAAACAGCATTGTGAAGACTTCACAGAAAAACCCTGGGGAGATGGAATGCCCTGTTCTGTACTGTACTCTTCTTTTTCCACAATAAAGGTTGGTTAACTTTTAAGCTTCCTACACTACATGCAAGTGAGAGGAGAATCTGACTTAACCTTGCGTGATTTATGCTACTGAAATATTACAGAGTTTCATTTTCAAATGCTCACTCGGGGCTCCAAAGCTGGGGCTGCCTTCTGAAGAACAGCCAGCAGCTTTGATCCTAGCTAGAGATCTGATGGGGTGTGTGCAGTAAATGAGCTTAGGGCTGAAGGGAGGACAGCCCAGTGAGAAGATGCACACTGCAGAAGCCAGTCATGAGGACCGGAGTTTGAGCCCTGGAACACACATGAAGTGTGGGAGCACACTGGGACTACTTGTATCCCAGTGATGGGGAAGAGAGATCTACCTCTGTAGTTCACTGGCCACCAGCCTAGCCTAATCTGCAAACTCCAGAATGGACATTCTCTCACCCTCTCTCAAGAGAAAATGTGAACAGCTCACAAGGAACAATTAATACTTAAGGTTGGCTGCAGGACTCCATACTCATACACAAGTATGTAACCTCAAACATGTGTACCACATCAACCTAGGCGCTCATGAATTGAAACAACAAAGACTTATTTTACTTCTGTACAGCCCATGGAAAGGGGGTTCTCCTGGTGTCTCTGACACAGAAACAGCCGGTGCTTCCAAGGCCTGACCCTGCACGAGGCAATTGGAGGAGTTAAGGCTGCTGCAGGAGCCCCAAGCACTGGACATTGAAACATATTAATAGAAGTTGACAGACCAATCAGAGTGTGAAGGAAACAAACCTGAAAACACATTTGGTTCCTTCACGTGAAAAATGAACAGACTAGGAGAAAATCAAGGTCAGTTTAGATCCTTCCCGCCCGCCACAGCACTGTGTCCTGCGTGAGGCCTCTCTGCTAAAATGTTGCTGGGGGCCAGACATCTGTGTCCTTAGAACAGGCATGTTACACCATTCCAAGGCCAGCACACATGTCCTTTATCTAACCGGTTGGTGACAGTATGCTCGCCTGTGTGTTTCACAGGCCACCAGGTCTTACCATCAGAGAGCAACGGGTGCTGGAGGTGATGCACCACAAGCAAGAAAACCCTATTTAATGATGTTGCATCCTAGGACTTTGGTGAGTGTTTCCATGTAGACCTTGAGTGGCACACATGGAGATCTCTCTTCTTCCCGAGTCAAAGTGGAGTGTGCAGGGTTCTGGAGTAACACCATGAAAACCACCTGTGTGTGTGTGTGTGTGTGTGTGTGTGTGTGTGTGTACGCACATGCGCATGTGAATGCATGTATGTGTATGTGTGCCTGGGTTCATATATGTGTACCTATGTATATGTACGTGCATGCATGTGTATGTGCATGTATGTGTATGTGTGTACATGTGTGTGCATACATGTATGTGTTTATGTGCCTGTGTATGCATGTGTATGTGTGCCTGCATTGCATGTGTGTATATGTGTGCCTATGTGTACATGTATGTGCAAGTGTGTATGTGTGTGACAGGAGAAAATGGGTTCATGCTTAAGAGCACCTGCTACCCTTCTAGGTATCCTAGACCCTGCATTTGGTTCCCAGCACCCACAATGGACAGCTCACAAATGCCTGAAACTCCATTCCAGGGAATCTGATGTGATGTGGCCGACACAGACTCCACATGTAAGTTAACAGATACAACACACACACACACACACACACAGAGAGAGAGAGAGAGAGAGAGAGAGAGAGAGAGAGAGAGAGAGAGAGAGAGAGAATACAATAAGTCTTTAACATCACAAGGACAAGGAAAGGTAAATGACCTGGTCCTAATTAAGCCATGGATTTTCCTCTTATCTAAGGTGCTGCTTGTCACTGGGAGACTGGGCTATTGTGTGACACCCTTTTTCTTTCTCTCAGTCCTGTGACCTTCTTCTGAGATGTTGGGCCACCACAGAACCTTACAAAGTGCACTGGCTGAAAACCATGACCTCTTTCATATCTGATAACGAGCTAATGATGGCATACGGGGCTTGGCTGATGTTCAGCCCACCCTGGTGAACAGTGGAGATTGGGCCCCTGAAAGTACTTTCTGTAAGAGGACAGATCATAAATATTTTAGACTGTGCTTGCCAGGCAGTCTCCATGCAGCTTTTCCACTCCACTGTAGTCCTGGGAAAGCCGCCAGAGGCAGTGTGTACAGTACTAAGTCTCTGCCCAACACAGTTGTTTACAGAGGCAGGTGCTGGCTCCTCAAACCACACAGTGCCAATCCCTGGTCTGGACCCTAGGAATCTGTGATGCAGCCATCACTGGCACCCCTGGTTGGTAGCCTCTCTGTACATCATTACCCTGATCATTCAGAGCCCAGCTGTGGAAAAGCTGAGGCCAGCTCCTCCTGGGAACACTCCTCATGGGCCTCGCAAGTGACCTCACTCAGCGACAGTCTGACTGAATGTTAAGTCAAGTCCATCTCCAGAGGATGTACTGTAGGTGCCACCCCTCGGTGTCCCCCACTGTGATCTTTGCCCTTACAAGCAGTCGGACTTGCCCTGCCTATCTACCATGGGCAGATGTCCATCCAGCTCTGTGCTGGGACAGAGGCTTGGGGACAGATAGCTCTACTAGTGCCAGTTGGATGTTCAGGTTGGGCAGAAGATTACATTTGAGAATCATGGCACTCCAGGCTTGTGAACTATGCCACACAAGGCTGTCGGGGCCTCTGAACGAGCAAGTCCACCAGAGAGTTAGTCACATGAGAAGTCACTCAGCTGCATGACTGACTTGGGTGATCTGGGGCCGTGGCTGGAGTCCTGACAGGGAGGGGATGTGGCAGGTCCAGAAGCCAACCTGAGAGGGATGGTGACTGAGTTCCCCAGGGTGCGGCCAGGACAGAGCCACACCTAACATTCGTGTTGCCAGCTGCACATCACTCGTTAGACTTATTCTACCAGCAGGTTCTCATTCCCATATGACAGTTGGGTAACTTTTGGTGTGGACCTACAAGATAGACAATATCAACTCAACTAATAATTTAACTTTCTGCTTTTAAAATAATTATACAACATTTTTACTTCTTTTATTGCGTGGATTGAATCTTCTAGCCACAGTGGGGCAATGGCAGAGATAATAGATATTCAGATGCCTTCCTCCAATGCCCAGAGCTCTCCGTATCATCCTTTACCTATGGCCGACCATAGAACAGCAGAGCTCTGAAGCTGTCATGAGAGGCATTGCTCACTGTTGTGCATTAACCTCTATGACCCCTAAGACAGGCCTGTTTCAGGTTCCCTTGCAGAGGCCAGAAACAGAGACTGACCAAAGGGCAGATGGTTAGCTGTGATTACATGAAAATGTCACAGAGCCGTGTGATGGGACCTTTGATAGATTGCAAACCCTTCCCTCTGAGAACCTAGCACAATGCAAGGAAGACTACCGGATCTCCAAGATAAACCAAAAATGTGGTCATTGAAAGGTGATCTCTGAAGTCAGGCTCTGGGTTCTAATCCTACCCAGTCCTCACTAACCCAGTGGTGTGAACAAAAAAAAAAGGCCTTATCAGTTCTGTGACTCAGTTCCTACTCTGTTGAAAGGTGGCAACAGTGGTATCCCTGTCTTATGGTGCTCACCACCACAAAACAATACACTGTGGTATGCATTGCACACAGTAGGTGCTCACTAAAGCACAGTGAGTGCTTATACCAGGCATGGTAGCACATGCCTTCACTCCTAGCACTCAAGAGGCAGAGCCGGAAGATCTACAGAGCGAGTACCAGGATAGCCAGGGCCAGATAGAGAAACCCCGACTCAAACTCAACGCCCCCCCGCCCCCACACACACAAAAGTTGGTTTTAGTTGATACCACAGTTATACTGCGTGGTATACATAAGGTCTGTAATAGGAAATACATGGTCTTGTTAACAGTGTTCGCTTATCTTAGGGGTCAAATTTGACCTGGCTTCACTCTATCTTTTTTTTAAAAGTATTTTGCATGAGGCATAGATTTATCTTATAATGAACAAGATTTATCTTATAATGAACATATTCAAGAAAGTAAACAATCAACAATAAGGTAGATGATTCTAACTAATTGAGACTCCTTCAGGACAGGGCGGGGACAAAGGGGAGTGGTTTCCAGAGACTCAGGATGGAGCTAAGTACATACAATGCAACCAGGGGACATGTGAATGGCAGTGTGGCCTGTGCAGCCAGTGTACAAGGTCAGACTGACTGTGGTGTCCCAGCTTCCTGCTCTTTACTGTGCAGCCAGTGCACATGGACAGACAGAGCATGGGGTCCCAGCTCCCATGAGGTCTGTGTAGCCAGTGCGCATGGACAGACTGACTGTGGGGTCCCAGCTTCCTGCTCTTCACTGTGCAGCCAGTGCAAATGGACAGACAGACCACGGGGTCCCAGCTCCCATGAGGTCTGTGTAGCCAGTGTACATGGACAGACCATGGGGTCCCAGCTCCTACAAGGCCTGTGCAGCCAGTGCACATGGACAGACAGACCATGGGGTCCCAGCTCCCATGAGGCCTGTGCAGCCAGTGTACATGGACAGACTGTGGGGTCCCAGCTCTTCACTGTGCAGAGACTGGGCTGTCAGTGGGGACGTGGGAAGTAGGAGGACCTGGAGTCATGCATGGCTGGGCCTCAGCACCAGGATGCCCCAGGCTCACTATGAAGAGATGGGAAACACAGACTGCCTTCCACCGCCCTGACAGCAGATATTTGAAGGCATAAGTGACACTTTGCCTGTAGCAATCTATCACATGGTTGGTATTTCATTTGTGACATACTGCTTTAGGGTTCCTGAGATTTTCTTTCTCCATTTCTCTTTCTGTAAAGAGTTTTACTCTTCCTTGGAGCCACTTTTTTTAAATTTTCATATTTCTGAGGACTATTTATCAAATACACAGTGTTTCATACACAACTGGAATCTTTTCTCCTCTTTCAATAACTTTGCAACATTCCCTCAGTCTGCAGAAAGCTGAGAATGGTACAGATGAACACACACACACACACACACACACACACACACACACACACCCTCACACACATATACTCAGACACACACACATAACACATACATATAACACACATATACATGGAGACACACATATCAGATATATACATACACATATACAGATACAGATACAGACATACACACACACACTCACACACAAACACATATATCAAGACACACACACACATACACCACCACACATATATACGGATACACACACATATCAGACACACACATTAAACACAGAAACATATACACACAAACACATGCACATATATCCAGACACACTACACACACACACACACACACACACATAACACACACACATATATGGACACACATGCACAAATCACATATACACATATACTATACACACACTACACACACACACATATACACACATACCTAGACATACATAGTACACACACACAAACACTCTACACAGACATATACACATACATGTACACATACAGACACACACTATACACAGACACATACACACACATATGGACCTAGACACACATACATACTCAGACGCACACATACACTACACACATACATATATACACATACAGGCACACAGATTATGCGCAGAAACATATACATATACACACACTATACACACACATATAAAACACATACATGGACACACACTATATAAAGACATATAAAACACAAAGATACACACACACATAACACACAGAGACAAACATACAGACACACACATATTAACACACACATAACCATACATAGTTGAACACGCTTGCACACACACACACACACACACACACACACACACACCTCTAGTATTTAACCATGTTTCCAGGTGTGGCTGCTCTGGAAATAAGAGGAAAGTGGCACTGAAGGTGGCTCAGCACTGTCCCTATGATTAAGGATACAAATCCATGATAAATGATCTACTCTGGTGACGGACCTCACTCTTCTGCAGCTCTGTCTTAACCACATATCCCAAACCCTTTTTTCTCTGGCAAAGCTAAGCATGGCCACCGAAGGAGCGTAAACAAAATCAACCTGGAAGAAGCTATTCTACACATCCATTTCAAAGACTGCTGCTTCAGTAGCTTGCCCACTTGCTATTGTGATCTCGCATGTTTACCGCTATTCTATGAGAGTTTCGTACAAACACAGAGTTAAGGTGGTTGTTTTCAGCTGCCCTTCCCTTTCCCACAGAAACTGGGGCAACTTAGCGGTGCCCACACGAATGAAGAAAAGGACATACCTTCCCACAGTGCCCAGCAACTTCCCACACTCCCTCGGCGAGGAGTGGGGCCCAGTGGCTCTTCCCTGCATATGCTGGAGGGTCCCATGCTGTGTAGGTCACCACAGATGTGATGAGTTCATGAGTGGTCCGGTCACCTACTGAGACACTGCTCTGTAGAAGTCCTCTGCACTCTGTCTGTGGCTTTTACTTTATTCTCACCCCCTTCTTCCAGTGCCCCATGAACCCTGTGTGGAGAGGTGGGAAGAGGCCACCAGGGAGCAGGGACTGCAGAACACTTGAGATGTGAGTTAGAAGAAAGCAGTTCTGAGGGTGGAAAGACTTGAGCAGGGGAGAGGTGGAGAAGAGGAAGAGGAAGAGAGGGCAGATGGAACCACAGCCCTCGAAGGTGTGATGTTCGCTGCAGGAGGAGAAAAGACACAAGCAACCTACCTGTCTGCAGTCCCCGTGAGGGACAATAATGACCTGCTTTGCAGACATGGAAGATTCGAGCTAGAGCTGAAGCAGAAGCTTTGTCGCTGCCTGGCTAGTTTTCCTGTGATCAGGTCCTGCGCAGGCCACCGAAGGAGAAAGCCCATCTCTGATCTTACTCGGCGGTGATCCTGTGTGTGCAATAGGGGTGTGACTGTTTTTATGGGTAACCAACTGTTTTCTGATTAGATTTGAGGCCTGCGCCAAAGGACAGAATTCATGCCTGAAACTATAAACCTGATTAAACCCCATTGGCATGGAAGGTCTTAGGCCCTAGGGGCAGTACATACTATTGCTGTTTTGCTAACTAAACATCTCGTCGAACTTCCCTCTAAAGACTTTTGTTAATGCCTATAGACTAGTCCTGTTAGTGTCATCATCAGAGAATCTTTTCTTCTTCTTCTTCTTCTTCTTCTTCTTCTTCTTCTTCTTCTTCTTCTTCTTCTTCTTCTTCTTCTTCTTCTTCTTCTTCTTCTTCCTCCTCCNCTTCTTCTTCTTCTTCTTCTTCTTCTTCTTCTTCTTCTTCCTCCTCCTCCTCCTCCTCCTCTTTCTCCTCCTCCTTCTCTTCTTCCTCCTCTTCCTCCTCCTCCTCCTACTCTTCCTCCTTGTCTTCTTTCTTCTCCTCTTCCCCCTCTTCTTCTTCCTCTTTCAGGAGCTAGTTGTTAATGCAGAGAGTCATAACTGGTCAAAGGGTCTAGAATAAGTAACTGTTGAGTACTTTGCCCTAAGTGGGACACCTAAATTGTTTGATATCATTAAATATTTATCCTTACTTTCTGTGTGTGCTTACAATCTTCACATCATATGAAACCACCCACAGTGTTAAGTGAGGCCTGTGGGCCCTGATGAATGGAAGACCAGTATAGAGTTGGCTGGAGTCATGGGAAGACCATGCCCTGTCTCAGAGAGAGCTGCCCAGCACCTGCTCCTGAGGAGCAGCTAGGCAGAACCAGGCTCTGCAGGAATCAGTAAATATTTGATGATAGAGTGAATGACTGAATCTAGAGACTTGCATCAGCAACAGCAGTATATTAAGATGAATAGGTGTGACCATTGATTTGCCTTGGCATGAAGCCAGCCTTCTAAAAGGCTGGCTTCATCTCTAGCCTTGGTGTGTGAAAACTTTTTTAACCCCCCCAGCAATATTGGTTGGGATGGAGTGACCTTGCTTTTCACTGTATTATGGTATCAGGCAACCGCCCTGGGGAACACACTGCACAGAAGCCAGCTACCATTTTAAAAGCATGGATGGAAGAACATTGCAAGCACACACACAAAGAATCACAATATAATATTTTGATAAGTCACATAAATTAATTCTGTGATGGACAATGAAAACTATTACCATAATCCACCATCAAGTTAATATGACAGCGGACTGTTCCTCTCCAGCAGTTCTCTGCCAACTGGACAGAGCTGCTGCTCTGAAAACAGGAGGCTGAGGAGAGACTCATGAGCCGATAGTTCAGTCAAGAGTGGGGTTTGGCTCGTGGAGATGTTAAGAACCAGTTCTGTCAGGGATGGCAGGTCCTGGGACATGCCCTGACATTAAAGCAGTTCCTATGAAGAGAAACAGGCAAGAGAGCATCAAGGTTTCCTAGAAGGAGAGTGCTGGCAAGGGAGCTGGACTCAGGCACATTGAAGTCAAGCTCAGTGGTGCGAGACTTTGCCCAAGTCAGTGGAATCATGTTGGGACTCTCCATTGTAAAGGAGATGACTGACAGATGGAGTTCTAGGACAAGAGTCCACTTGGGAACAAAAACCACATGATATTTGTTACATAGGTTCTGTCCTAGACTAAGAACACCAGTTATCACAGTGGCAGAAGGCTCATGGCCCAACATTGTCCTTGATAGAAAACATGCAGTTGGAGCACTCTGCCCATGTACCTGAAAGCAAAGGCCTACCAGATAGTGAATACAGACACCCACTGGTTGGTGCATGCAGACCCCCTTTGGATGGTGCATGCAGAGAAACAGTGGATGGTGCATGCAGAGACACATTGGCTGATGCATGCAGACACCCGTTGGATGGTGCATGCAGAGAAACAGTGGATGGTGCATGCAGAGACACATTGGCTGATGCATGCAGACACCTGTTGGATGGTGCATTCAGAGAAACACTTGATGGTGTATGCAGAGACACATCGGATTGAGTATACAGAGGCTTGTTGGGTTGTGCAAGCAGAGACACAGTTGGTGGTGTAAGGGAGAAGGGAGCTTTGCACTTGAACCAGAACACAGAAAAGGAGTGGTCTTGGGACACTAAGAAGAAAGGAATGGCAGGTGGCAGAAGACAGACATTAACAAGCATGTACTGCTATAGGACAGTATGCTCAAACGGCTAGACTTTGAGACAATGGACACTCCTTGGAGGCAGCAAGAGTTGGGCTAGATATGTCTGCCAGGATGAAGATGGATGCCTTGTGTGCCAGCCAGACCATTCAGAAAGCCTTGCTGGTCCCTGCTTTTCAGGGAAAGTGTTCCTGATATGCTCAGGCAGCCTTTGGTCTCTGGCTTTGTTTTATGCCTCACATGGACTACACCACGTGTGTTCAGTCATCTTCCACATGTCCATTCTAACACCAGTGAGTCTATTGATCATGTCCAACTTAAAAAAATATTTACTGACCCCTCGGCATGCGGGGATAAAAAAAAAATCAAGGGCCCTGAAGCATTTGTTTCTTCCTACAGTTCACAGGAACTCTGTCATGTAGACGCCTATAAGACCAGTAGAAAAGACTGAGTTGTAAATAGTACTGTCCAGGGGCTGCCATGACAGGTGTGTATTCCTGTCATCCAGGTGGGTTTGGCTCAAGGCAGCGAGCTTGGGATGCAGAGCCTCTCTTTTCACCTCTCTGATTCTCCCTCCCTCTCCTCTCTTTCTTTCGTTTTATTTTTCTTTAACCACGTTGAGTTTATTAGACTCTTCGGTTGCTAACACATCAACTTTCTGAACTCGTGAAAAGCCTCCTCCATATTTTATTTCATCTTCTCAGACTCCTGCCTCTCATCTTCGCCTCCCATCCAGCACCCTCTCTAATGTGTTTGATGCACACTCATAAAATATGTACCAATCCTTATAAAATATATAGGGTGCTTGTGCTGCAGCACAGGCCCCGTCTCCTCCGTGGCTGACACTTTTCAATCAACACAACACCTTACGGCGTATCTGCATCTGTGCCCCTTCTGCTGCACCCCAGCCCCGCGTGGCGTGTGCTCCCGTTTCCCACCGATGCTTCGCCTGTGGCCTCGATGCTCTGCTTTCCTTTCTGCTGCAATGATAAAACACTTGGATCAAAGGCAACTTAGAGGAGGAGAGGGTGTGCTTCATCTTACACTTTCAGGTCACAACTCACCATCAAGGGAAGTCAGGTCAGAAACCTAAGGAAGAGTTTGAAGAAGAAACCATAGTGGAATATCGCTTACTGGATCATGCTCAACTAGCTTTCTCAAATAATCAAGAAGCCCCTACCAAAGGAATGGGGCCACCCATAGTGAGATGAACCCTCAGACATAATTAACAACCAAGACAATCCTTCAGAGACATGCCAGGAAACCGAGTCAATCTGGGTAATGCCTCATTTGAGACTCCCTTCTTAGATGGCTAAGTTATGTTGAGTTGAGAGTTAAGCTTAATGGTACACCAGTCTAGTGTGATATCACATATCATTGTTACATATTCCTAGGGACAGTGTTCAATGTGTCCCCAGCACCCAAACATTGTGTTGTGAGAGCCTCTTGACATCACTTCCTAAGGACCCCGTGAAAATATCTACAGGAGCTACTTTATGCCCTGTACCAAGGCAAGAACAGGTGATCAGACCATACTCACAGATGTCCAAGAAAGACTTTTCTAGAAATGTGAGGTTTATCAGAGGCCTGGAGTAAGAGAGGACACCAAAGGAGGTGTGAATATGTGCCACCAGAGGAGGCCACTGGGATAGAGCCAGCAGAAAGAGGATATTTTATGAGGAAGACACGTTGGGGAGCGGTTGCTAAGAGCTTAGGGAGCAGGACTTAGGTATCACAGGTCTTGATGAGTAGTCATGAAGGGTCCTATAGGGATGGGGCATGATGGTAAGCTGAGTGGGGACTCAGACATCGCTTAGACAAATCAGATCATGGGATCACCTCAGAGCTGTGAAGAGGCAGTATGGGCATTTAGGAACGCAGACTAAGGGGAGGGAAGGCATGGAGGTGACTGACTTTAAGACTTTTATACTTTAAGAGTGGAGCTGTTAGGGTTTAAATAGGAAGTGTCTCCAACAGCTCAGGCCTGGTCCTTGGCTGATGGTGCTTTTGGAGAGGTTGTGAAGGTGTCAGAGGAGACTAGCTGGAGGAAGCAGGTCACTGGAGACAGAAGTGAGTCCTGGAGAGACATCCTTTGTCCCTCTCCTCATCACTTCCTTCCTGGCCCTCAGAAAACAGCTTCTGCCACCGGTTCATCCCACTGCTTCTTCACCTGAGGCCCTGAGGCTCTGCACCATGGATCCAGTCAAGCTTATGCTGATGCTTGCAAAGCTGTGAGCAACACTTGCTCTTCCTTCAGTTAAATTGTTTCTGTTTGCTATGTTGTCACAGGAACAAAAGTCAGAGGAATAAGACAGTGATACAAAGTCTTAGTTTCTGCAGAATCTGCCTTGAGAGGAGGGGCCAGAGTCAAACAGGTGCTGCTGTCACCCACAGTCCGCACACGCAGGGGTGGGGGTGGGTGGGGGGGTGGGCAGGGGGATTCCCAGAAGCATACCTTCACCTCCTTATTGTGTGCTGACCTTCAGAGTGGACATCACTGGTACTGAGGTCACGGCCCTGTGCAGGTTACATTTCCTTCCCAAGGACTGGTCCCATTGCCAGGGGTCATATGACACAGGGGTTATGACACAGGGGTCATAGGAATGGCTTGCAGCTCTGGGATCTACTATGGTGGCTTGCAGCTCTGGGATCTACTATGGTGGCTTGCAGCTCTGGGATCTACTATGGNTGGCTTGCAGCTCTGGGATCTACTATGGTGGCTTGCAGCTCTGGGATCTACTATGGTGGCTTGCAGCTCTGGGATCTACTATGGCCCTAGGAGGCTGTGACAGGACATCTCCCTTCACTCAGTTTCTTCCCGTACTCTTGGGTCCTACTAAAGACAGACTTTGTGTGGGACCCATCTTGACCAAGTCTGCCCTATGCCAGTCACTGGCCAGGATGCAGATAGAGGTGGTGTGGTGTAATGTCTTCCCATGGAAGTCTTGGGCGCAGACACCAGTGCTCCAAGGCTCCAAATTCCTCCCAGACAGCTGGTTCTGCAGCAAGCAGGGACATGTCCTGCTACCTCATTTCCCTGCAGAAGCTGGGACACACGGGCCTTCTGACCAGAATATGTCTGGCACAGGTACTTTAGTGGATAGTTCAGACATCCTTGGAAGGCTCGGGACTTGGGCCACATGTCTGAGAGAAAAAGCTAGAACAGCACCCACAGTTGCAGCATTTCTGTTATCTATCTATCTATCTATCTATCTATCTATCTATCTATCTATCTATTTATATTAGATATTTTCTTTATTTACATTTTAAGTGTTATCCCCTTTCCTCATCTCCCCTATGAAAACCCCTTAACATACCCCACCTCCCTCTGCTCACTAACCCACCCACTCCTGCTTCCCTGTCCTGGCATTCCCCCTACACTGGGGGCATCGAGCCTTCATAGGACCAAGGGCCTCTCCTCTCATTGTTCTTAGAGGAACCAGGACTGTGCCTGTGGCATGAGTCAGGCCTAGAAGAGAGCCCAGTTCCAGAGTGTGGACTTTGCACTGGGCTCCACTTCCATCTGGGCCCCATCTGGGAAGAGGAGACTTTAGCAAGCTCCCAGATGACTTTGGGATAAGCCACACTGAATGATGAGGTCTATGGAGTCAAGGCTCTGTTCTGTACCCTAAACCTTCACCTATCCCCAGGAAACAATTTGCTTTGCCCCTCTGCTCCCATTATGTGCCCCTATAGCTTGCCGCTATGATTCATATAAAAGGTCCAGGATTCCATGAAGGACTGAAACAATCCCCACCCCCCAAATGCCATCCCAAATCTTCCCTTCTTATTTGCTTCATGAAAATGGCCCCTGGTTGGTTATTAAGCAAGTGAGGTACTGTTTCCTTTATTGGTCCCCGGATTTGTCAAGCATGGACTTGAGTTAAATAGAATAAGAGGCTTTTGCTCAATGCCATACAACATTTAACTAACAGTGTCATTTCTTTCCAGACCTAAAGGAACGATGGTATTTATTAAAGCATTTTGATTCTTTGGAGACAGATTAATAAGAAGCTCATGTCAGTTTTGCATGATAAAATGAGTCAATAAAGAATTGCACAGCGGTTTATGCATGCCCAGCTACAGTTGGCACGGTGCATGTTTGCGCTGTCACAGAGAAATATTATTCAGGAAAGAAATCCTTCGTGATGTATTTCCATTATGGAGCGAGCACTCTAGATTGCACTTCTCTGGGTGGTGAGGGGGTTGTTTATGCATGGGTTTTGTTTGGGGGCCTGTCAATCTTCAGACTGAGGATTTGGAGTGAGCTTGAAATGGGCTTTTAGGACCAGGGAAGAACACTTCCTTGGCCGAGGCTCTGTGGGCTACACACTTGGGGATGGCATCAAGGCAACAGGTACACAGACATGAATACATGTGTATACATACATGACACATGGTCATGGCTTTAGCCTAATAAAACTTTATTCAAAATAGCAGAGACCCTGACTGGGGAGCCAACTCGATCAGAGAAGGATGTACTGCACAAGAGGAGGACTTGGAATTCATCCCAAGATGTTCAGGTAAAAAGCAGGGTGTGACAGTGTGTTCATAGACCCACCAATGCTAGGGACAGGGGTGGTGGCAGAGAATCCTTGAGGCTCATTTGCCAGCCAGCCTAGCTGAGTCAATGTGCTTCAAGGTCAGTGAGAGACCCTGGTAAAAACACAAGTGAAGAGTAACAGTGTGGAAGAACGATCAATGTCCACCTTGGCTTACAAGGTACACATACAAGAATATGCATGTACACATACATGTACACTTACCTACACTAATAAGTGACTATACATATTACACACACACACACACACACACACACACACACACACACCCTTGGTCTGCAGCATGGAACCATGGAGAACTCTGAATCTTTTGTCTCCCAGGGGGCATGGACCTCCACATTCACTCAAGGCAGTTTGCTTGTTCTTTGGTGATGACACATGCATGCCTGTCCATCAGCCACCTGTTCTGACCTCGCATTTAGCAGCTACTTCACCTTCCAGGAGCCAACTGAGGAAGTTAACTTGCTTTCAGTAAGCACTTTGCTTGAATTGAAGCTAGGGCCTTCCTTCTGGATCGGCAGGAAGCAGGCTGAGATAGGAAAGGTTGCATCATGGGCCAGCTCCAGACCCAGGGGCTCTCACTCATCTTAAATACCAATCAGTTCTGACATTTCTCACCTGTACTTTTTAAATTAAATTGTTTGAGTAAAATTAAATTGTGTTGAAGTGGAGATTAGTGCTACAGTTTAGAAATAACCGTGGAAAGGTCTCTCACCTGGAGAATGTCTGTGGAACTCCGTGAAGGGCAAAGCTAATTAGATAACAGAGGCAAGTGTCTACTCAGCTAACCCAGGAGCCCAGAATGAGGCTCAGTGGGGACCCACCCGAGCTGGAACCTTCTGAGAACACCCCACTCCTTGTCCTCACTGCGGGTGAAGCGAGCTCAGGTGGTCTCACACAGGCGGACACCTCTTCCGTTGTGCTGACAGTTGGCCAGAAGTCAAGCCTCCTAACCAAAATCAGTAATCATGGGGATCATACACGTGCTATACACAAATATAAACGCTATATAAAACTGGGAGGGGGAATCAGACCTGAGAGTTAGTGTCTGTGACCATCTGCTTAGAACACATCCTTGACTTGGCTTGCTCACCATGAGAGCGTATAAATGAATCAAGACTGAGTTGGCTGAGGACAATTCAGAGCCCCTCGCCCCCTGTACTTTAATTTAACTGGGTGAAAAATAATTTAATTTTTTTAAATACTAGGAGGCACTAGCAGTTCCAGCCTAACGGGACCCCTAGGTGCTAACCCCTTCCTGGGTCTGGGGCAACAGCAGGCAGAACAGATGCTTGGCTCTCAACAGCTAGAGTTGGGGACGTCTTAAAAGGGGTTTCCATTTCACAGAAGCTTCAAGCTCTTTTAGTGAAAAGAAGCCTAATTGTTGGTGAACTTGTGAGTTCTAATAGGCAGGGGTTTTCCCCTTATTTTGAATATGTTCATGCTGAAACATGAAGCACTCTAGCTGTCTCCATGGATCCCCTCTTGAATCTCAAGGAAGAGAAACCATCCCACGAGGAGGGCATTGAGAGACTGCATCTGCACCTGACACACTGTTCAACACTGTGTTCAGGAGTGTGCTCCTGGACAGGCCTGCCTCAGACTGGGGAGTATCTATCTATCGGCTGCCCTCAGCAGGCTTGTTACACATAGGCTCAGAAGACTCTCAAGGACCTCTGAGAGAATGTGGGCCCAGAAAGTGAGAAAAAAATGAGGCTCTAGCCGGGCCTGGTGGCGCAGGCCTTTAATCCCAGCACTCGGGAGGCAGAGGCAGGCGGATTTCTGAGTTCGAGGCCAACCTGGTCTACCAAGTGAGTTCCAGGACAGCCAGGGCT
>NC_034592.1:161178039-161212488 GCF_900095145.1 Mus pahari
AAAAAAAAAAAAAAAAAGAGGCTCTCAGGGTCTGCCTGTGAGGCCCCATACCTGAGTCCACAGTCACCTTTTAACTGCATGTGTCTCCTGCTGTCAGCACTGTTTGTTTGTTTCAAGGAGACCTTACTAGGCTGCACCAGGATCTCCTGCTTCCTGGTGTGAAGGATATGAAGCCATTTGGTGGTGACCAGATGAACACAAGCTGGGAGTAGCCAGTGTGTAGGAAATGGTGGGTCACCTCTTACTAAATTGTAAGGATATTTTAAATTCTGTGTTTAAACCACAGCCTCACTTACTGTTTGGCTTTACCGACTCTAACATCATTTCTCTGTTTGACTCTGCCCTATCCTAACATCGTGAGGTCCAGGTGCATTAGATGGCTGGCTAGGAGAGGTGGGATACATTTTTGAAGTGTTCTTATCTGATCATGTAAACATGTTCCTCCATCGATTTTCTCCGAGTAATTTATTTGCCTGAACTTTGCTCAGGAAAAACTGAACGACAGGAAAAGAGCTGATTTAAAAATCTACTGTCTCCTCAAGGAAACACTGATGGCCAGGGGAGAACCATGATTGAACCTGTCAGGAGTTACCAAGAAGCACAGGCTCATGTCCACCTGCGGCCCTCAAGAGCAATCTGCGGGCTTCTGAGGGAGTCTTTCCAGAGACTCCAGATTTCCAGGAAAGATTTTCTGTCCTAGTCACATACATCAGCTTTGTCTCCCCTCCCCCATGTACACACAAGAAACCCAGAGGACTGGTGACTGCCACATCAGATGTGAGGACCCAGGTCAGAGAGTCAGAGGTTTCTTCCACACAAGACGAGACCCTACACCACCGATCTAAACTCACTTAATTTGGGAATGGGATGCATGTCAGCCTGGCAGGATGAAGACATCTAAACGTTTGGTAAGCTGTGATGTTGGTGTCTCCATGACACAGTGGCTTAGGATGGGATGAAGACTCAAATCTGTTAAGCATATCATCCTCTGAAATGAGGGTGGGCTGCCTGCCATCAGTCAAGGAACAAAGTCTGACCGACCTCCCCTGAGCAAGACGGATGCTCCTGGCTGATCTTCCCTGAGTCTCACTCTACACCTCAATGGTGCGATCTCCCACACCCAGACCCCCCAACATCCTGAGTGGTTTCATTGTTGTTATTATCTTTCTTGTACCCAGGAAGTCCTATGAAACCAGATATCGAATGTGTGTGAAGGTAACATCATGCCTTGCCTATTATCTGGAACCAGGACTTCCCAGCCAGCCACCCCAAGCCAGGTCTCCTGGTGGATAGGGCAAATGAGCTGTTTGGATATTGATTTAATGGAGTGGATAAAAAGGGCAGAAGCTATACCATGGTGCCTTTATACACAGAGACAAGAGCCTTCCTGCTTGCTCTGAGCTTCCTGTTTGTAGCACTGAAAACCTGCCCATCTGTTCTGGATCCTACCTGCTTATGGAACAGGAAGCCCTGCAATCTGGAAATCCTGTTTTCTCTTCTCCCAGCACAGTTTACCCCCATTGCTGTGCTGTGCACAATCAGACAACAGTCAACAGCACTTACATCCTAATTACTGTGTGTGTAAGAGACAACAGGCACAGACCCAATTCCTGATCATTAGCAGCCGCGCTGGGGGACTTGGGTTATCGATCGTTTATAGTCTTAAGCTGTGTCAAGAGAACACTGTGGGGTGAGAGGAATCATGTTTTGCTCTAAGGGTCAGAGACTGGGTTTTGTTCTCCTCTTCCAACTATCTCAGAAGAGGGACTATTCATCAAGGGCCTAACAGTTCCTTATTAGTTCTGGAAGAGCACGCCCATTGTCGAGGGACCACACCCATTGAGCAAGAGCAGATGGTGCTCTTGGAGAAAGCCTCATGCCCTGTCCTAGTTCAGGGGGTTCTAGGTGATAGGAAGAGGGTCATGAGGGACTGGACTATCCTGTCACAAGAATTATCCTAGAAAAGAGATGGGAATAGCACAGTTTCCCATCATTCTTGATACCCCATGTTCAGTGCCCAGCACCACACAACTCTGGCCATGGGGCATACAGATAGAATCTTAGCACTCAAAGACAGAGAGAGGTAGGAGGATCGAGACTCAAGGCCATTTTCCATTACACAGTGATCTAGACTGTGCTCTGCCACGCTGCAGGTCTGCCCTTATGGAAGAGGTGGCCCATCTTTCTGTGGCATCTCAACCAGTTCTTCCAAATTCTTGTCTGAAGGATGGCTCTTGTCTGAAGGATGCTGAATTTCCTTATCTTTAAGGTTTGAAACCAAGATCCCTGGGAGGTACAGAATCCATCTGGGCCTTAGAAGCCCCTGGGTCTTCTTGGATTCCTTCTTTGTATGACCGTTTCCCATGCCAACACCCCAGCAGGAATCTCATATCAACAGTATCTAAAAATACACTTCCATTTGCATCCATGGTCGGGTTTTCTGCTTGAATGTGGAAAGTTGCACAGTTGATGTGGAGAGTTATCCATGATCTGTGGGCTGGGGAGAGCTCTCCAAAGCAGCTGTGTGGACCCAGAGTGTGTGTGTGTGGTTCCCTTCACAACCAGCTGCCTAGTTCAACCTGAAAGTCAAAGGTGTGTGTGGGCTCCTGTCTGCTTCTACACCCATCACTTCAATTCCTTGGTTTCTGTGAAGGCCTTATGCTGAATGATTGGACTGAGTGCTGGTGTTCAGGCATCAGTGTTCACAGATGCTCCCAGCAGGGCCATGCTTCCCATCCTCTGCAGGGCTAACTGCAGGTTAGCACCAGTAAAAGGGTAAGCAGAGTATGGTTAAACTATGAGCTGAAATGAGCCCTCCTCCCTTAAGTTACTTTTGTCACAGTGCTTTAATCACAGTAATGAGAAAATACACTAAGACTACTAATGGTGTATCCATTCCATGGACTAATACTCAGACTGCAATGGAATGCTACACTGATAAGTTACAATGTAGCTAAGCCTTGAAAACAGGCAGAGTGACATAAAAAAAAAAAAAAAAAGTCTACCCACTGCATGAACCCAAGTGCCAGAAGTTGCAAAACAAGCAACTTAGTTTGTTACTTGAAACAAACTAAGTCAAGTTACTACTGAAAGGGAGAGTCAGTTTGCAGCTGCCTGATGCTGAGGTGGAGGACTGGTTAGAAAGTAATTGCTTCACCTGCACCCTTTCTTTCCAGTGAGTGAGCACATTCTGGGGCTCTATGGAGGTTACTCAGTATAGCAGTGAGGATACTCTAAAGGTCACTGATTGTAAACATGACGTCATATGTAGTTTACAACAATAAAAACTATCTATCCATCATCCAGTGTAAGTTTTCAAGACCATTTGAAGTCCTTCTAAGCAAAGATGTTTGATTTGTTCCTGTTTTGTTTTTATAATAAACCTTCCCCACGAAGCTCAGGATAATTTTCCTATTTTGTAGGTACACAATAAACTTTGGTGAACCTTATTTTTGCCTCTAGGTACCTGTGAGTGTAACTAACCACTGTTTCTCCAGTGTCCTTCAGCATAGAGCCCATGTCTTATTGATAATGGCTACCTATGAGGATGGAGGTTTCATGACCTCAGCTGTGCAGGAGGATTAACAGAGTGATCTCTGTGCACATTTCCCATGCTCCTTTGCCACTCTAATTGCTGGACCATTAAAAAAGATGAGAAAATTGTAGCCATTCAGACGTGTCTCAGTATATATGGCCTATGGGATGTTGGCAAAGGCTGTGTAGACCCAACACCCCCTTTGAATATTAACATCCACTCTCAACTTTAAACCACATTATAATTCGGAGGCGCTTGGTGGTGCCTCTGCCTCTCCAACTAAATGACATTTGTCACACTCAAGTAGGAACAATTATTAATAATTTTCATTTCATTAGAGGCACTACAATAAAATGTCAACAGCCTTCAAAGTGCACCAGAAGTGTACAAATTAATTTTGATTTTCTGAAGTGTAATTACTTTGGTAAGTACTAGACTGTGTGATCACGTTGCACATCCTCACTCGTGCAATCAATTATACTTAAGTGTACTTATCTGTTTTCAAACATGAGTTTGGGAGGTCACCTGTTGGTGGGGTTTTGCTGTTATACCAGGAGGAGGTTATGATTCACTTGGGCCATCTAGTAGTCCTAGTGGGGAGAAGCCAGTGAGGAAAGGGGTTAAAACCTGACTCTGTTATATCAGGAGGAGGCTTTGATTCATATGACCATCTAGCAATCCTGGCATGGGCAAGCCAGTGAGGAGATCGATTGAAACCTGACAGCAAACACTCTTTTAGCAGAGGCCACTCCCTCCTCCTCAGGGAGCTGAGGATTAATTACATACACTTGGAGCATACTGGGGAAAAGCCTTGGATGATGATCATTATAGTGAAACCTTACAGAAGCAGGAGCCTGTCTATTCTAGAATGTGAAATCACAAATGTGGGCTCTGTGACCCAACTTTCTCATTGCTAGCTGTCCAAGGTAGAGCTGTGGGGTCAGTCTCTCCCCAGCTCCCTGCTCTAGTGTCCATGTTTAATGTGGATGTGAAAGCTTGTTCTCTCTGAGGCTGTGTCTGTGGTGATTGCTGGCTTTATCATCTTTACTCCAGGGTTGAGGCAGAGACACCCAATCCATATTTATTGAGTGAGCAAATAAATGAGCATTGTCGTGAGGACCCATTGATGAAGTAGAGACATGCTCAATGGCTATCAGCAAGCATTTCTGCTGTCAATCATCCACTTAACATGGAATTAATAGTGATTGTTACAGTTGTAGAAAAATGTATTGATTGTCCTTATTTTGGACAGGAAAGAGAAACAAACTCAATAAACCCATGGCAAGATTCTACAGGTCACCGATAATTAACTGTGAGGTAAGACATTAAATGAATATCTTTCTCAACTATAGAGTAGCAAACTAGAATTAATCAGTGGAGCTCAGTGAGGGGCACTTTGTATTCTGTGCACGGGGTGGTAGAATACCCAGGCTTCTGAAAGAATCCAATAGCTTAAATATATTACTAGGAAGGATAAGTTAAGGAAGGATAGGGATAAGCCTTGGACCAAGGGACTCTGGATCTCACAAGTAAGCAAATGGAGCATTGCTAACAATTGCCCCTGAAAAGAAACATTCTGTTCTGGAAGGAAGCTCCTTCCGACTCAAGAAGACAACTGCAAGTTCCAGGAAGACCCTGAAACTTACCAGAATCACAAGACTCTACCAAGGTTATGTAAGCAGTAGTGGTTGCTGAGCAGAGGAAGCTCTGAACTTTGGAGAGGCCTGAAGCTCTTCAAAGATATCTAGGGTTGTGGCTCTGTGAGTCATTGTCTATGCTGAGGTGGATTTTCAGTACTACAGATACCTTGAGACATCCTGTTCCCATAAGTAGCCTATCTCTATTAGTCCTATAAGTAGTGGTTCCTCAGGGTGGATTTTGGTGGGATTTTTGCTTTGGTTTGTCATGGGTTTCCTATCTGGGGTGTGTAATTTTTTTCCACATCTCTCCAGAATTAGTGTCATACAGCAAAGAGACACACAAATAATTTTTAAGCATATAAAACAACCTCCAAAAAAATCTCTTCACAGAACACAGCTAAATAAGTTTCTGAACATGTTCAAGAAGAGACATCTGTGTAGCCAGCAGAAAGGTGGCTATGCTTTGGCATGTGAGACATTACAAAATGGTCAAGTGGTAAAAATCGAGGTCCAACATGTCCTACATGTTTGATCAGTTTAGGATAGTAGATGAGATTTCACAGAACGGAAGTCAAAATCCGCCAAGTATATTAAGTATCAACTGTCAATGGCGGACAATGCCTGGACAGACACACTTAGAGAATGAGGTTGGATGGGTGAGGTTGCTTGATTTTCTCTTCCTTTCTTTTCTTTCTTGTTTCAGTTCTTTGAATATTTCATACAATGCATCTTGACCATATTCACCCATCCCTCAATTCCTCCCAGATCAACCCCCTCTTTTCCTTCACAATTTTGTGTCCTCCTTTTTAAATCCATGAGTCCCTTTGTGCTGTCTATACATTCTAAGGTGTGTGATCTTCTCTTGGAGTTTGGTCAAACTAGCAGTGACCATACTCTAAGAGAAAACTGACACCCTCTCCCAGAGGCCATCTTAGCTGTGGTGGGACTTGGTACCCACCTCCCCTCTCCATGCTCAGAGTTATGTGGCTTGTGTTTGCAGCTACCCTGACTACTAATGACTTATTGTTACATGCATAGACTACATACTCTGCAGCTGTCCTCACAGAAGATTCTTTTTTCATTAGATAATGATTAACACGGAGACCGACAACTGGCCAAGGTGCAGATAACAAGAGATTGACATTTAATACTTAGTGTACTGTGTATGGTGTCAATTTATCTTGGCTTTAAAAGAATGAAGGGCAAATGAGGAAAGTACATTTACATAGTAAGTACCCCCATTTCGTCAGCGAGGGAAGGACAATCAGTTGCATCCTTCTGGCTCCCACCTTGTTCCCATGGCCCACCTCCCATGGCTACTGTGGAACTGCTTCCCATTGGAAGCAATGAGCAAGTCTGCCCATGTAAATGAAAGGGGATCAGTAAGCCATGTAACCCATAAACCATACTGTTCTCTGAACCTTTGATAACCTTGGAGTTTCCAATAATAGACATTACAACTTTGAGAAATAGGACCATCAACAACACTTCTCTAAAATATAGAAAAATACCATTCTAGTCTTCAATGTGATTTCTCCCACAATTAGCTGGGTGTTGTTGATGTGAAAGCTGGTGTCCAGTATCCCTGGAGATGGAAACAATGTTTCCAGCTCTTGGGGAACGAGACTAGAAGTACTGGTTTGTTTACTTTGCTTGAATCAAGTCCCTTTAGCATTCCTGGATGAGACATTCCTCTCATAGTAGTCAAGTTGACTTAAAGAACCACATTTTAAAGGATCACATTAGTAAGCAAGATTGTAATTCTAAGAAAAATTACAAAACCATAAAATAAAAAGTATTTGGAAATTTTAATGTACTGATTTAAATAAAATAAAAGCCTTGCCCTGACCCGGGAACTTGGCTAATGAGGCATTTGCCAAATTGTTCCGTTTTTGTGGCTTGCCAACTGTGTCATTACTTTGCTTGGCACTTTCTAAAAACGTTATTATAAGCCCTTCTTCCAAAGAAAATTATGCACCATGATTATTAACTCTAAAATTACACACACATTTATCCACTGGTGTTTGCTTTCATGCTTCAGCTGTCATTTCAACACCGGCTGCTGGGTTCGTGCACCTGCTCAAAGGGATGTTTCCATGTGTTTCAACTAATTCCCTATTATACGGCAGAAAGCCAAATGCTGGGGACATAAAGCAGCAAGCAGTGGGTTCTGGGAGAAACTGGTTCTCAGAAGCTGGGAGACTTGATCCAGTTCACACTGAAGGGTAGAATCCTTGTCCACTCTGAGGCTGCTATTCATAGTGTCTGTGACATGTTTTCATCCATTTTGTGTGTGTGTGTGTGTGTGTGTGTGTGTTTTCACATGTGTGTAGAGGATGCATGTGAGTGTCTGTATATGTGTCCTGGAAGTGACATCATTCAGATCTCTCCCTCCCCTCTCCCTCTCCCTCTCCCTCTCCCTCCCCCTCCCCTCCCCCTCCCCCTCTCCCTCTCTCCTGAATCTCACTGGGTAACCTATGCTATGTGAACAGGTTGAAGAGAACCACATTGCTCTGTCTCCCAGGGCCAGGCTTGTAAATGTATGCCCCCACACCTGGCTTCTTTTTTTTTTTTAATGTGGGTTCTAGGGACCAAGCTCAGGCTTAACCTTGGCAAGGCCAATGCTTTGCTGAGTGAGCCATCTCTCCAGCCTACATTTTCATCCATCCTATATATTGCAATCAGCCAGCATATTCAGCTCAGAAACACAGAGGCACGATTTGAGTTTAGTGTTTGGTCCTATTTTCTCCTGGATGTCACATCTAAAGTGTGTGTGTGGGGGGAGAGCAAATAAGTAACTAAATGCCTTTAAAATTTTTAATGCACAAGAAAAAATGTCCAATTTAAAAAGTTTTGCAAAAATGAAAATTTTCACCTCAACCGGTTGTCAGCTTTTCTTTCTTGTGTGTGACACAGCTGTATGCAGGGGTAGACTCTCTGGGTGCAGGGGTGGACTTGCTGGGTGCAGGGGTGGGTCTTAGCATTGCAGCCTTGTCTGCAGTTGCCCAGCAACTATGTACAAACTGGCAGCCTGAGGGTGTCCTCCTCTGACTTCATTCGGTAAAGCAGAGCATGCCCCAGTCCCAAACCCACAGCCCCTTAGAATGCAGAGCAGGAACCTTGATAGTGTGTACAAGATTCAGCAGGGTCACCTGGGGGGCCCCTATTCTATCATGTCTGGGGTCTTTATTAAAAGTAGACATTGTGCCACCAACAGGTGTCCTGAAAAGACACAGAGGGAGCTCAGCCATCTGAAGTTCAGGAGATGCCTCAGAAGACTGGGCCTTCCTGGCAATGTGGCTTTCCCAAGAAAACCCAGCAGTCGGATGCTGAGGCTGGAGGGAAGGGAAGTGGAAGGAAGCCTGGGATGTACACGGTGAGAGCTTGTGAATAACAGAAAGTACGAAAGAAGAGGGTAAAGAGGAGAAAAAGTGGAGCCAAAGGAGGGAGGCAGGAGGGAGCAAGAAGAGGGGGAGAAGGGAGGGGGAGGGGAAAAGAGGGAGGGAGGAGGGAGGGAGGAGGGAGTGGGGTGGGAGTGGAGGAAGAGGAGCCAGTTCTGTTGAAGGTAATCCCTTACTTCCAATCTTCCAAAGTGTAGGGCAACACATTGCTGCTCTTTAGGCCACCAGGTTAGGAGATCTGTGTGTTAGTCAGGGTTTCTATTCCTGTACAACATCATGACCAAGAAGCAAGTTGGGGAGGAAAGGGTTTATTTGGCTTACATTTCCAAACTGCTATTGATCACCAAAGGATGCAGGACTGGAACTCAAACAGGTCAGAAAGCAGGAGCTGATGCAGAAGCCATGGAGGGATGTTCTTTACTGGCTTGCCTCCCCTGGCTTGCTCAGTTTGCTTTCTTATAGAATCCAAAACTACCAGCCCAGGGATGGTCCCACCCACAAGGGGCCTTTCCCCCTTGATCACTAATTGAGAAAATACCTTACAGCTGGATCTCATGTAGGCATTTCCTCAACTAAAGCTCCTGTTCTGTGATAACTCCAGCTAGCTGTGTCAAGTTGACACAAAATTAGCCAGTACAATCTGTGACAGTAACTTAGGAGGTCACTGCTTCCATTCACTTTGTTGGGGATACTGTGAAATAATGGACGCTAATGACACCAAATTTCAAGTCAAAGAAAAGCATTTAAGATGGGATCTTGGTGGGGATTTGGAAAGGAAAGTCATAAAGTCATATCCCAGAATACCCAAGGCCCTGGCTTCTAGAGGGGCCATGTCCAGGGAGGCTGCGCAAGGCAGACCTTCATATCTACCTGCCCATGTCTTTCTTTGTAAACGAGTTTGCCGGCCTTACCACCACAGCCCATGCATGTTCACAAGTCAGGCCCCCGAGATGTCAGAACTCCTCCTCCTCTCAGATTATAGCGTCGGTGAACGCGGCTCTCCACTTCAGTCCTTTTGCATTAGAGAATTCTGAAAGCAAGCATGCCTGGACGTGCCACGCCCCTCCGCAGGGCCAGCAAAGCAGCTGTCCTTGCCCCCTGGAGGGGGCAGTTCCTGGTTTTTAGTTACATGCTTTCCTCTCAGAGAAATTTAATAGCTCCACTCCCTGGAGTGGTCCATGTGGAAGAGAGGATGTGCTGAGCAGGAGGCTGTTTTACAGCAGAGGGTTTTACGCGCTCTTTAAAGGGTGGACTGGGACAGATATCACTCAAGTAAGGGGGAATGTAAAGGGGAGGCCGGCTTCCTGGGTTGTCTGCGGTATTGTCTCCTGGCTTGATCTCGGCTTCCTCAACTCCATCATTTTTCTGCTCTTCTTTTAACAACTAGATCTATGTTCCTGTCCCTGGGACAAGAAGCTATGAGGATGGGACTGTGTCTCCTCCATGGTCTGAGGCAGAAGGCTTCTGCTGCTCTAAGATAATACTTTGTGTTATTGCTCTCTGCCTCTTTAGACATTACAGGAGAACCGAACCAACATGCAAATGTACAGGACAGGAGAAGGAAGAGGTAAGACAAGCTGCATATGCAAATGCTGCTGTGAAACCAGGCTCACAAACAGCTCTCCACCTACATGACTGCCAGGAGCCATCTAGGAGAGGCTAAGGCTAGTGGATGACTTTCCTGGAGGTGGCCCACTGTTTGGCTCTGGAATGGGTGAGCTCTGGGAGGCAAGTCCCAAGAGACTTCATCTCAGGATTGCTTCTTGCAGCTGATAATGCTTTTCCTGTCACCGTTACATAGTCTAAGGATTTCTGGGTATTAGTCCACTCTTTTGGCAGACTTCCTGAAGATCATCATGAAGATGTACTTTCCTAAGTTAATACTGTTTAGATGAATTAATGATTTTATAAAATTCCTGATTTGATTGAAATAAATTTAGAAAAAGAGTTTTAAGAAATGTTTTTAGTTGTTTTGCTAGAAAGGTGTAATAATACAGTTAGAATCAAGAATAGAACGTGCCACTCCTTAGGATAGTAGGTAAAGGCTGCATAGTAAGTAATACAATAAGCTTTCATAATTACACTAAGAAGAGAAATAGGCTTGGGAAAAGTTCGTGCTCAAGGAAAAAAATTCATTCTAGGTCAGATCTGAGGATGAAGCCACAGGTGTGCACTATGAGGAGGCAAGACCATGTGAAACTGTTGCTTTGAACATATAATGAGCTTATGGGATGGAACACTGCTTTAAATTCAACTATCAGCATCCTTCTGTAACTCCCCTTTTGTATAACATTTTATCTTTGAAGTAATTTTCAAAAAATCTTTTGTGTATAAAAAAGGTCAGAGAAAAGAAATAAAATGGTGGCTTATCTGGCTCTGCCCCATCCATCCTTCCATCCATCCACCTATTCATCCGTCCGTCCATCCATCTGTCTGTCCGTCCATCCATCCATCCATCCACCTATCCACCCATCTATCCATCCATATACCCACCCACTCACCCATCCATCTATCTTTCCATTTATCCATCCACTCATCCATCCATCCATCCATCCATCCATCCATCCATCCATCCAAATGTATGGGTGCAGTCATTTTCCCCTTCACCCCTTTATGTATTGTCTGTGTGAGTGACTTCTTTCCTTTATTTTCTCTCTGATTCAAAAAGAGTTAATGAGCTCTCTGTCCAGAGAGAGCACTTACTCAAACCCAGCAGGAGTTAATTACTGGAAACCAGGGACACTTACCCTTAGAATAGCAAAGAGTTTAAGAAAGTTAAATATTACCAAAAGGAAGCTGCTATAGCACAAGCAATTAGAACTTTTGCCACCACAGCTGTCAACACCCCATTGCTGCCTTGTAGACCTGGAAACCCTATAGATGCCTGGGAAGGTCACCAAGAGGAAGCTCTACTCCACTGGCTTCCCCATGGGAGCTCCAGTGTTTACAGCCACAGAGAGTACATGGAGATGAGTGTAGTCCATGGCTCTCTCTATTCAAACTCTTAGAGAAGAAGAACTCTTAGGTTCTGTGGGCACAGACCCTGCTGCACAAGCAGGAGGATCTGAGTTTAATCTCCAACCCCTACATAGCTGGTTCTGGTGACTTTGGCCTGAAACCCAGAGCTGGCAGATAAAGACAAGAGGATTCCAGGATTTACAGGCAGGCCAGTTAGCATTCAGTGAGCTCCAGGCTTTCTTATTTATTTTGCATTTTGAAGTGTTTATAGTTACTTACATGTGTATGGATGCTTTGCCTGCATGTGTATCTGTGCACTGCTTGCATGCCTAATACCCGGAGAGAAGCCAGGAGAGAGTGTCAGAGCCCATGGAACTATAGTTACAGGCAGATACATAGGTTCTAGGAATCAAAACTGGGTCCCCTGAAAGAGTAGCCAGTGCTCTCTGTCACTGAGCCATCTCTCTAGCCCATGCTCCAGCTTTAGTGAGAGAGAAAAAAAGCAAGCAAGTGAGAGAGAAAGAGAGAGAGAGAGAGAGAGAGAGAGAGAGAGAGAGAGAGAGAGAGAGAGAGAGCCCCTGACATTGGCCTCTGATCACCATGAGCACACACACAAGTATGCATGCACACGCATACACACACTCAGAGGAGAGCATGTTCACATATATACCACACACATGCAGGATAACCATAATTTCTAATAGGGTATTCTCTTGCCGCTTACAGAAATAACCAGTTATATCAGGAATGGGCAGGTCTGCCTGCTGTCAAGTCGGGTGATGCAGGTAGGCATAGAAAGGAACACTAGTATCCCTGCTTACTCACAGGGGCGACCTGTGCTCTTTACAGGAGGCTCCCATCTTCTCTGAAGGACAAGGGGAAGGTAACAGTGTTGGTCCGATCAGGGGAGGAAACATTCAGGTCCTGAGCCTCAGGCTTCACCTGGGAGACGGCAGCAACCACCAACCCGACTCTGACATGGACCTTTGCTTCACCAAAAGGCATTTATTCCTAGTGACTGACTGGAGGAAAGAAATAACATCAGACCATGGTAATTATCAAGTCAAGAGACGGGGTGCGATGTCATGGCCAGGACAGCCTTGTTTAATTACCACTTGACAATGTTCTCTTAGGCGTGTGCCTTACGGTTCTGCAAAGCTCAGCCAGCAGTGGAAGGTCATGCCGCTGGTCTCGAGACCTGTTCTGCCGTAATCCCAGCTCTGGAAATGGCCTGTACTGATGGTTTCACAAGGCATGCGTTTGTACTGACTAATTAAGGGTAGCAACAGAAAGATGGGGCATTTCTCGACCTCCAGGTTTAGCTCTTACCCTAAACGAAAGCAAAGTGTACTCTTGAATTATATGCTCAGCATTCAGGGAAAATTGTCCCCTGAGTGGCGAGTGCACCTCAGATGGCACCTGGGGAGCAAAGGAATGGGTTTTAGGAGGAGCAGTTGTGTTCTCTTGCTCAGACCTTCGTCTGTCAACTTGATGGACTCTGGAGTCACCCAGGAGATACTCCTCTGGGCATGTGTGTGAGGATTAGCTGAAAGGGCAAGACCTGCCCTCAGTGTCATGGAAACCTTCCAGCAGGTGACCCAGATATGAAGAGGTGCCAGGAAATCGCAGTGCCACCTGCCTGCCTGCTTCCTGCCACCACCACCACCACACCTCACTTACATCAGCCTCCAGTTTTCAACCTTCAACCCTGGACTGAGTGCCAGCCGCTGTCCAAGAAACTTCCAGGCTACCAGCACCACACTGGGCCTCCTGGCTTGCCCAGTTTCAAGAACAAAGCAGGTACTGAAGTCTCAGCCTGTCTGGGATGCAGTCTTTTCTTCTTGACACGCCCTGTGGCACATAACCCATCCCAGTGAATCCCTTTCACTGTATATGCGTACAGTCTGCTGCATCGAGTCTGATGGAGAGCCCTGTCTGATACAGCCTACACTCCAACTCTTCCTGACTGTGCTGAGGCACACCCATCCCAGTAAGAAAGCAACCTTATCTTTTTTATTGAGCCTTTAGGGGTGATCATCCAGTGGTCGAAAACCCAGTGAGAGCTGAAGGCTCGACTCTGTCGATGCAGCCCGCATGTGCTCAAAGATATGAGAAGTCCTAGAGGACCCAGACAGATGCTGCCTCTGACTTGGGCTGCGGTGAATGCAATGTGTGGGGGTGACTGGAGTCCTGTAAGGAGCTGGATAGCACTTACCTCATGATAACCAGGAAAAGTCTGTGATTCAGTCCTTACCACACCACTCAACACAGACCCAGTCCTTCGAAGAAGCACAGCTTTTCTTCTCTCTCTGGTTATTTCTTCTCACCCAAACTCTGCCTAGCACTTCATACTTCATAATTAGCACATGTACCCCTAATTTTAGATATAGCTTCTTGCTCCAAGCCGCCTGTCATAAGAATGCAGAATTCAGCTGTTCCTTGTCCCTGTCCCCATGAAGATGTCCAGCAGCAGGTTGGAAAGAATGTTCTTCTGATGGTCATGTCATGAGTTGTAGACATGTTATCTACTAGGCTCAGCCAGGGTAGTGTCTGGACTCTGCCAGTGTTAAAGGTATATGTAGCATAGGTCGTCACAGTCTTCTCTTGGCTCACTGGAGCCTGTAATCTGTCTGTTCCTAGAGTTCAGACCCTACAGAGTGGATCACCCTTATATTTTTCTGTCCCAGGCCACCTTGGTACAGACACCTCTTGTCTTGTCTTTTCTGGAGACCCTAAAGGGACTTGACACCCCTGGCCCGAACCTTGTCATGCTAAGGCTTCTAACAGGTGAGTTGCATCTGCGATGACTTAAGACTTGTGAGGACCCGGCTTAGATGCTTCCGTTTCTGATACATCTGCTACTTCGCCTGCAAGTGGGAGTGATGGAAGAGTAGCCTTGATGTCTGTCTGGATGCGGCTGAAGGGCTCTGAGTAGAGAGCACGAGGATAACCCCCAATCCCTGGCTGTTACTCCACACATCACCTTAAGCCCTGAGGTGGATGAGGCCCCCTGGGAGAAAGCAAATATCTCACTGATGCGCAGACAAGAGTCCAAAACTCCTCCTATGTGCATTGTGATGACACTGACCCTATGTGGATTGTGATGACACTGGCCCTATGTGCATCGTGATGACGCTGGGCCCAAGACTGCTTTCCTCTGCCAGTAACAGTTATAGGAAAACAATGAGACATGGAAATGGCCTAGTGTAACCCAAATTTACAGCTGGAAAGAAAGAATAGAGGACAGGAGCTGTGTCACCTGCCCTGCATCACAAGTCTCAGGGTTTAGTTCTAGGTTCCTTTATCTACAAATAAAGCTGTAACTCCCTCGACACACACGTGTGTGTTCAGTTATCGAATGTACACATGAACTCATGTGTATACATGGAGCCCTGATTTGACAGATGGTGTTGATTTACTGACAAATGGGAAATTAAAAAAAAAAAAAGGTATAATCTCAAAAATTAACAACACTCAACCTGCCATCTTAAAGGAACCATACCGTCATCTGTATCAATTACCAGTTGATGACAAATCAGCCTCAAACTCAGAAGGGTTGACCTTGAGCAGTTCCTGAAGGTCAGAGACTCCGAGCAACACAGAAAGCTGAATCTGGCCAAGGCTATGGCTACGAAGAAGCTGAATTCCCACTCCCAGCTAAGTCCTTCTGAGAGACTGAGGTGTGCTCAGTGATGGTGGTACCAGTGTCGATCAGACTGAGAGAGACCGATCAGGGTCTCTCTCCAGGGTTCTCTGCAAGTGACTGGGTGTACAGTGTCAGCAAGGCAAGGCAGAAGCTACAGTCTGTCCTATGGCCCCTGTCATTTAACACAGCTCTCACCATCCTCACCACAAATTCAAAGTTGATTCCAGCTGAAAGTGGGTGGGGAGAGCCAGGCTCTGTCTCCAGAATGCAGTCTGTCAGAGGGAAGCAGGCTTTGTCAGAGGGGAGCCAGGTTCTGTCTCCAGAATAGACACTATCAGGGGCATCCAGGCTCCATCTCTAGAATGGTGATTACCTGGGAGGCTGTAGCCATGGCTATCCCTAGGCACTGGGGTGACCCTCATGTGCCCACCTGAGCCCTATGCCTCATTCATATGCAGAAGTGCCAGTGATCTAGCTTAGAAGGTGGTCGTATGGAGGAGCGTAGGCAGACTTGTCAGTTCCAGCAGCATGCACAAGGCCTTATAGATAAGAGATGAACAAGTTCTACACCCATGTTAGCACCCAGATTGCTATTCGAGGGCAAGCAAATCGTAGGAATTTCATGTGCAAAGTGACATGCTGACTGGCAGGGCTGTGTGAAAATCATTGCTTGTGGTGGTTGAGGACAGTTACCTGTGATCAGTGGCCCCTTGTGTCACCTGTGGGTTTTCAGCCCACTTGCTGTGTGCAGGAAGACGCTGGCTCTATGGTCCAGACTCTCATCAGGGTGGAATATGCCCACATGTAAAGGCATTCACAGGAACAGCCATGAACGCAGAACAGGACACTTCTTGCCCTAGAAAGTACATCCGTGTTGTTTGCTAGTCTGGGCTCTAAGGTCAGAATGTACCAATCAATCAGGAAATGTGGTGGCTATAGGAAGAAGACTTCTGTACATTTCAGACACAGATACGGTGTCCTTGTGACCATAGTTGGTCAGATCCGTTATCTGACCTACTGACAATCCTGGAGGAAGAAAACCACACGGTTTCAAAGTGAGAGTTTTAGTCCCTAGGTGTGGCAGTAGCACACATGTGTTTAAGGTTTTGCTGAACAACTAGCTGGGAGCTCCTTCTCAGCCTGGTGAGCCTAGCTGGAGTGTGAGGCTCTGGAGAGTCAAGCAAAGCTATAGGATCCCTACCATGTGGCCTCTTCTCTCTGTGTGTGGGAACCAGGTGGGAGGGTGTTTCAGGATGTATATGTGAGCCTTGGGCTTGTAGGAATGGATTGCTCTGGGAGTACAGATCTTTCTATAGGTTCTCAGCCTTTCTGAGATTTTGCAGATCTCTCGGATTTAGGGACTTGGCACAATATATAGACTTCAGAGTCGATATATTGGGATTGGCTCAGAGAATAACTGTGGGAAGTCATCTTATAAGAAGGCAGCTGGGGCCCCTCAAATGGCTTGAATGGCTGATTGACAGCACAAGTGCTGTGACCAGGCATGACACAATGAGTGGGTTGGGGTCGTCCAGACTGCTCATCAGAAAATAAACCCCTGGTTCCTAAAGGGCTTCGTAGCCACCCGGTGATGCCTACAGCCCTCTGTTGCCTCTAAAAATACCCCAGCTGCAGGAATTTGTATGGATAGCTGACACTTTCTCTCTAAGTCATTCAATTCTCTTATTTACTGTAGTGTGTAACATAGTTATAAATAATTGTATTTCCTATAAATTTATTTGCCAGGGTGAAATACACAATTTAGTTTAACTATCTCAGATCTGTGATTGCTTTGAGAAGGTAAATATTCCCTCTGCTCCGAAATAAGCATGAATCATCGCATTCCAGTGAGAAATATCACAGGGCCCTGACACTGCCTTCTAAAGGCAGAAGGTGCTGAGGAGGGCTGATGGAAATCTGGGCTGACAGGCGTCAGCCACAGGCTGGTTCATCAGCCCTATCTCAGGGCTGCTTGATAGACAGGGAGAGAAACATCTGAACTTTCCAGCGAAGTCCCTGCATCAAACACACCCCACTCATCTGCTCTGCTGTAGAACTGCTTAGAGTGAAGCAGGATGTGTATTCTCACGGAAAAACCCAACCCAAGGGCATCTCTGCACCACAGTTAGAGAAGCACCGCATCTTTCTCCTTGGCAAACCCTAACAAAGTCGGCCATCTTGTTGGTCTGCAGCGTCTGATACGAAAGGAATCCAAGTAACAAAGCCATTAGCTCCATCTTTCCTTACTTAACAGACTCGTGACTCTCGTGACTCGGCCCTCTGGCTTTCCTTTACCATGTCATAAATATTTTACAAATCTTGAGAGCTTCAAGCCTTACATACTGATTGCCTGAATTAACAACCTCAAAAGCTGAAGGGCAGCACAGACCTAACGTTTTCTGTTTTATTTTCAATAGCCGTTGGTCTCGAATTTTCTAAAATAAGTATGGAGTGCAGATCTTTCTCTACAGGGAAATTTAGCTCTGTCTCCTCTTAAGAGTAGCCTGAACCTGGATGCACTGGAAGTATGTGAGAAAATTAATAATTGAGCTCCAAGAACATTGGAGAACCCCCACTTCCATTTTCAAAGTCTCTGGCTATCCGTGCTGTTGGGGATACTTCTCCCCCATGCCCCTCACATTCCCCAGCCCCTCATCCTAGCTCCCCAGCCACACGCCTATCTTGAGTTCCTTCACCCTACTGAATACATCCTCAATCCCCAACACACATGCACTCATTAAACACATACACTAATGTATGTACTCATATGTTACACAAACATTCTCTCTGTCTCTGTCTCTGTCTCTGTCTCTGTCTTTCTCTCTCTCTCTCTCTCTCTCTCTCTCTCTCTCTCTCTCTCTCTCNGAATACATCCTCAATCCCCAACACACATGCACTCATTAAACACATACACTAATGTATGTACTCATATGTTACACAAACATTCTCTCTGTCTCTGTTATTTTTTCATTTTACATAATACCTTAGTATCCTCTGTCTCTCTCTCTCTCTCTCTCTCACACACACACACACACACACACACACATGCACACACTGACATGTTCTCACAGGTCATCATATGCACTCATACATAACACTCTTTCACATATATTCACATTCCTTTACATACTTGCACACAAACACTGTCACACATACACTCCTTTGCAGGTCATACACACTGTCACACACTCACACCTCTTTGCACACTAGCACACACTGGCACACACTGGCACACACTCACATTCCTTGGCACACTCACCCACTCACACTCTTTTGCACACTCACACTGCCACATATTCACAGTCCTTTGCATACCCACATACACATTGACACTCCTTTGTACACCTGCACACACTGTCACATGCTCACACTCCTTTGCACACTTGCACACATTGTCACACACATTCACACTCCTTTGCACACTGTCACACACAAAAACTGACATCATGTTAGTATCATTCCCCAACATTCTGTCCCTCAGAGTCCTTCCTAGACGTCTTCCCTCAAGCTATATATTTGTATCATGGTGCTCCTGACCATCAATAGGATGTCTGGGTGTCACCTATCTCATTAATAGGAGAAAGCCGGGGGTGGTCTTCAGAGCATCTGTGTGGATAGGTAGGCCATCCAGCTTTTCTCTTGAAATGGCTTGAATGCTGTTCACTTTCAGATTCCTGACACCACTAAGAGCCCCGGCACTGTGTGAGATGGAAGGTACACCTTGTGTCCCATTCTTCAGTGTGAGGCCCTCCTCCAGAGCCTCCCTCTAAATAAGTAAATTTAGTAAATAATTCTCTAAACTGTTACATGCAAATCAAAGCAAATTTTCATTTTAAGTTCTAAGATAGATCCTGGCCTAGCCCTGGAGGCTTTGACAAAAGACATGCATCCTGATCTCTGTGGACTGGACCCTGACTGTTGCTGATCATCTCTAAACAGTTCTTGGGGCACAAGGGGGGCACCTCATCCTCTCACCTGCTCCTCCCATCATCCAGTCCCATGGAAGGCATGGCCCCTCCATTCCTGTCCTCATTCCACATTTCGGTCCCCAGTCAAACTCTTCAAATGTGTGCATTAACCTTGGGGTGCACACTTAATATAAAGCCAAGATAAACCTGCATAAAGTGACCACCTTTAAATGCGTTATTACAGAACACTCCACTTTGAGGGATTTTTCCATTTGTAGATAACTTGGTTCATTTGAGGAACCTAAAATTAAGATTTTACTTTCCCACAGACCTCTCTAATCCTGTGGCTACCGGGCTGACCTGTACAGATAGCATCCTAAATCTACCTCTGCTCCTTCCGTCTTGGTTTAATTTCCATTTCTTTTTCTGCATCGAAGCTCTTGAGGAGGAAAGAGTCGATTGTGTTTGATGGGATGTGTGACAGTTCTGGGCCAGCCTTGGGCTCCATCTTGGCCCATTTCTTGGGGCCAGCTCAAAACTTGCCTGGGCCCTGGCTGGGTGACTCTCTGTCTCATCTCACTGGTGCTGTGGAGCAGGGCCACTGTGGATATGGTGGCAGATGTGCCCTCATTGCTGCCCCTTGGAGCAATCTCTGGAAAGTTTCTGGGTATTCTTGGCTTCACCCTGTGGCCATGTTCTCCATCCTGTGCTGTCTCTGACTCAACTGTGGGCATCAGTTAACAAACCTGGACCAGGTAGTTTGTAATGATAACACTGTTCAATGTCTCACAGAAGAACAGATGCTGATGGATTCAGGCTACTGCTGTGGCCACCGGCTGCAGGGTCTCAAGAGGGAGCCAGAAGTAAAGCCATAGCAGGCACCTACAGTTTCCCTGTAAGCACTGGTTCCTCCTGGTTTTGTGGAGAAGAGTTCTCAGAGTCAGATTCATCCATAGTGAGGGTCACATTTGGGGCACAGTGGAGAAAGGACACTGGGCTCTTCTCTGGACAATTGTCTTGGTACACATGTGACCTAATGAGGACCTGTGTGACTGTGGCTGAGTAGAAAATCAAAATGAACAATAGCTGCTTGCGGTTGGTAGGGGATGTTCAGCCGCCTCAGGCAGAAGGTTCTGCGTGGTCCCTGGCAAGTCTTCTCTGTCGACTCAGTAACTGTTGAGGACATGTTGTTGCTTTGACTCTCAGAAGTAGAAGTTCACAGGTGACTACATCTGTCACAGTAGGTGCCAAGGCCAGACACAGGATCCCTAGTCTTGGCATCATTGATCACTTCTGCTTTTGGGGCCATAATCTTCATTCCAGGACTGTCAGCAGCTTGTCTGGTCCTTACCCAACAGACGGATTCAAGGATCATCCCATCCCCATGAGAACTGAAGGAACAACAGAGAAATCTTCTCCGAGGACAAAGTTGTCTCGGGCTGAGAATCATCTGAGCCCTTTCCTTGGACACTTGGGGTTCTCAGAATGCCACAAATGGTCCTTCGGGATGAACCTTTGTCTCTGGCTTTAATAGAAACAAGGTGAGCCATCTTGCAGCCCAACGGCCTTGTAGAAAAGACGGGAATGGCAGAATTAATTAGGGCACCAGTCAGTACCCCTTCTGGTTCCTGTCCTCACTTAGCCTTTGGAGACACTGAACTTAGGAAGTCAGAGTAGCTTCTGGAAACCTTCTGTCTGGCCGAAGCAGGTCTGGTTCACAGGCTGTGGCACCTTGGTGTTCTGCAAACCTGATCAAAGAACTCTGTCAGCCTCAACTTCATTCTATACAGGACTGAGCACACCCTCTGGTTCTGGCTGAGCCTAGGTAACTCCACCCAGGGATGTCTCATTGAGAAGGTTGTCTGTGGCCCACACATCTGCCACACCCACATGTTAGGAGCCACCTGCCTGCTCTCTGACTGAGGGAGGCTTCCTGAATCCAGCTATTTATTCAAAAGATGAAGCAAAGCACATGGGGATTAAGCACTTCAGTGAAACAGAAATTACAATTATAATATATTTTTTAACAGACGGGAACAGGTGGTGTTTTAAATCTATCCAAGATTAACCCATATTCAACAGTCTAAATGCTCAGGCTGAGGCAATAAACATTGTCTAATTATGAATTTGGGGGTATGCATTTTTACCTGGAGTTTTCAAATTGGAATCGGCCCAACTGAAGTTATCTGCACAATGCAGTTTTTGTGAATAACCAAGTAGGAATTCGCAGTATTAAGCATTTTCATGTAGTTTCGCTGTGGGTGGTCTCCATTGCTCTCTGGAAACAAATTTGAGCAAGAATGGTGACTCCCAGGAGCTTGGGGCTGTTTCCAACCTTGACAGCTGTTTGCTGCAGGCAAGAGTAGGGCCTTTGTAACCCCAAGGTTTCCTGTAGTTCAGGAAACCCCGCGTCTCCACATGGGTGACAGTTCTGGAGGCAGCATGGGGACAGGCTAGGTTTTGCAGGGTCTGATTTTAGACCCGCAAGCAAGGCTATTCTGCTCGTGTTATTCTCTACCTCAGGTATCAGAGAATAAAAGAGCAGAAGAAGCCAGGTGCAGTCAGACTAAGCCTGACTCAGCCAGTGCAACATCAGCTCTTGGAGCCTGGAGACACTAACTCTTAGATTCATTCTGCACCAGGTAAGTTCAAATTCCCCAACTTCTCTGTCTCTCTTTCTCTGTGTCTCTGTTTCTCTGTGTGTGAGTGTGTGTGCACCATGTACACCTGTCAGGGGAGGGGTATATATCTGCTCGTGTCTATGGGTGCGTACTAGTGTCAGAAAACAATGTTAGGTATGTTCTATGATTGCTCTCCGCCTGTTTTTTGTGTGTGTGTGTGTGATAGGGACTCATACAGGACCTGAAGCTCACTGGCTGGCCAGGGTGGCTGGCTATCAAGCCCCAGGGATCCTACAGTCTCTGTGTCTCCGGTGCAGGAGTGATAAGTATGTGCCGCCCTGCCAGGCTTTTTATTTAATGGGTTAAGAGAATTGAACTCGGTACTTTAGGGTTATATATGTGGCAACTGAGTCTCCCCATCTCTATGGCGGAATTTCTACATGCAGTACTGCTACATCCTGGTTTACTCGGGATCCTTACTTCCTTATGCATAAGCTACTGCAGTATAGATACCCTTCAAAGGCAAAAGGAAAAAAAAGGCCCAAACTCCAATCCCAGCTACTTCCTCCAAGCCTCTACTTCATCCTTTACAGGTCACTGGAGACACTTGGGGCATGCGCTGGTTTGAATGAAAATGATTCAAAGGACTGGGGAGTGGGATTATCGGAAGTGTAGCATTATTAAAGTAGGCATGGCCTTGTTGGAGGAAGTGTGTCACAGTTTCAGAAGCTCAAGCCAGGCCTGCTGTACTCTCTCTTTGCCTCCTGCTGATCCAGATACAGAACTCTTGACTTCTCTCTAGCACTATGCCTGCCTGCATGCTGCCATGCTTCCCGCCATGATGATTATGGATTAAGCCTCTGAAACTGTAAGCACATCACAATTAAATGCTTTCCTTTATAAGAGTTGTCATGGTCATTTCTTCACATCCATAAACACTGAATGAGACCCAAGTTGGTACCAGGGAGCAGGGCATTGCTGTGACAAGCCTGGCTGTGCTGCCTGTTGGTGAAATATGGACTTTGGGACTTTGAGTTAGGAAAACAGTTGCGCGAGTTAAGCGCAGACTCAGGGATCACCCTAGCAGGAGCATAGAAGACTATGTAGCTGAGAGCAGTGTGGGGCCAGCTCAAGTTTTGGAGGGCAGAATATTAGTAAGTGGCATAGAGACCTTCGTTGTGATACGTTGGCAAAGAATGTAGCTGCTTTCCCTGCTTGTTCTAAGCATCTGCCTGAGGCTGAATTGGAGAGTCTGTGGATTAATGGCATTGGCAAGGGAGGTTTCAAGGCAGCCTACTATTGACTCTGCTATGTGGTTATTTAGTGGCCAATCTTATGCAGACCCATAATGAAGAGGAGAAAGCTGAGCAAGGAAAAAAAATTACAAAATTGCACAGAGTAGAAAAGGAGTGCCAGGAAGTATAATGTATCCAAGTCCTGTGCTCAAGGAGATAACATGCTTAAAGAAAAGCCCTATGCTCAATGAAATAAAAGAAGTGGTAACCTCATAGCATGACCTCACCCTGCTAAGATTCCAACTTTTGAAAAAGAAAGAAAACCTTAAGCTGTGGAGGAAACTGTGAGCAACAGAAAGCCGGTGAAAAATGTGTTTACACAAGGGGCCAAGCTCCAGTCCCAATGGCAGCAGAAGAACAGGACAGCTATAGCCACATGGTTCTGGCTTCAGAGTCAAGGACACAAGAGAGGGGTTACAGAATATGGAGGCCCAGAGAGGCCATTTTGTGAGGCTGTGAAAGTGAAGTCTGGATTGCCTTGGATACCCTAAGATGCTGGAGATGCCAAAGTTTTTGGACACCTGCCAAGAAGAGGGGTAAACAGTGTTTAGAATCAGTCCAGGAGGGGGAATTGCTGCAGTCAACAAAGATGAAAAGGAGTTGGAGATCTGAAGAGCACTGTGACATCAGACACAGATGTGTAGATACAGAGTTTGGAGTGTGCCCAAATGTTTTTTGTTTTTTGGTTTTTTTTTGGTCTTGCTTTGGCCCAGTATTTCCTCACTGAACTCCCTTTCCTTCCTTTTGGAATGGTAATATATATTCTGTATCATTGTATATGGGAAGTATGTGACCTGCTTTTTAATTTTGATTTTACAGGGGCTACAGTTAAGAGATTGCCTTGAGTCTCAGAAGAGTCATGAACTTTGGACTTGTAAACAGTGTTGAGGCCATAGGGATGTTTGGAATTGGTCTAAATGCATTTTGTGTTATGATATGGCTGCAAGCTTAGGGAGACCAGGTTGTAGAATGTGGTGATTAGAAAATAGACCCTATCGGCTCATATATTTGAATGTTTGATCATTAGGGAGTGGCACTACATGAGAAGGATCAGGAGGTGTGACCTTTTTGTAGTAGGTGTGGCCTTGTGAAAAGAAGTGTGTCCCTTGGTGTGAGCTTTGGGGTTTCAAAAACCCAAGCCAAGTCCAGTCTCTCTCTCTCTCTCTCTCTCTCTCTCTCTCTCTCTCTCTCTCTCTCTCTCTCTCTCTCTCACTTCCTGCTGTGTGCAGATATATCCCAGATATAGAGCCACCAGTTATTTCTGCCTGCCAGTCACTATGTTTCCTGCCATGATGATAATGGACTAAGCCTTTGAAACTGTAAGCCAGCCCCAATTAACTGCTTTTTCTTTGTAAGAGTTGACATAGTCATGGCATTGCTTCACAGCAATAGAACATTGCCAATGTTCTCAAACTGTTTTAATGAGACAATGCCTTAAACATTTTTTTAAAAAAAAAAATCCACATGTGTGTGACTGACTGTGTCCCTAGAGGACCTGTGGAGAGGTGGGCTTGGAAAGAGGTACATGTGCATTTGGAGACAAATTGTCTTTCCTCCCAAATGGACCAGACTCAGATTGGTTGTGTCAGACTTAGTCCCACATCATGCATGCTTAGTAGCATCGGTGCTGACCCCAGAACTTTTCTCTGGTCCTACCTGGTTCTGCTTCTCTCTGACCCATTGCAGGTCTTGATTCCTCCCTGACACTACGTCAACTCTATCTCACTGGACTCAACTTTGTAATTCCTACACCTGCTCACTGCCTATCACCATCTCCTCCCTGCAGGCATAGTCTGGATTCCTCAAGGATCTTGTCTATTTGCTCCAAGCCAGCACAGCAGAGGTTAACCATGGACTAGACAAGTTCTTGAGAATGGCAGTCCTAAAGTCAGTTTTTTTTTTCTGGAATGATAAGCTGGGTCAGCAGTGTGCAGAATGCCCTAGGGGATGATGCAGACATAATGGAGATGACAGATGCACAGTGGGATCAATTCACTAAGAACTCCTGAATAACCAGTAAAGAAGGCAAGCTGCGCAGCATGCTCACGAGCCACTTTTCTCAACTCTGTGACCACATATGTAAGAGAAGTCATTCAGGGAGGAAGGGTCATCTTGGTCCATGGTTTCAGAAGGCTGAATCCTCATGGTAGAGAAGGTGTGGCGGTGGGATGCATGACAGGGCTTGTCACAGGAATTTCAGGAAGCACAGACTTGGCAGGAACCAGAGGTTCCATGACCCAAAGGTTCCATAACTTCCACACACAGTGCCAATGTCTGGGAGACAATATATTCAAATACATAATCCTGTGAGAGACCTTCCCATTAAAGAGCAGCATATAATTTATCCCACTAAAGGCCCTGAAAAAGTAGCAAATCTGTCACATGTAGAGGTTCCCACTCACCTGGTCTAGGAGCAGCATCTGTACTCTCTCTTGGGTCAGGCTTATGCGCAGCCAAGGTCGGAACTGCCAGTGTGCGACCAGCTCAGCAGCCCCAGCCAGTCCATCTCTGTCGACGCTTAAAATCCAGAGCCCATGCCCTTCATCTCCCCCGATCTCTCCTTTTTCATTCTCACTTGAATTACCTTTGGAAGAGGCAGCCCTGGCAGCTAACGCAGCTGTGAGATCAATGCACAAGCAGCCCCCAGCACGCACCTCGTTCCGGCCTGCCTCCTTCATCCTCTCCCACCTGGCTGTCCAGTGTGAGCATCCTCGGGCTCTGGCCTCATTCTTCTTTGTTCTCTGTGCTCCTGTGTTTGCTTGCGTTTGTCTTTTCTTCTACTCCACAGAGGATCTTCTCACCATCTTCAGGTTGTCAAGCCACTATCTATAAAGCAAGAAAACCCAGAAGAAAACTCCCCTCAGTCTTTCATACACGGGACTTATCATCTACACGTTCCTGACGTCTCTCAAGGTCACTACAGCTGGGGGCTGGAGTGATGGTTCAGTGGTTCAAAGCATCTACTGTTCTCGCAGAAGACCTGGGGTCAGCTCTCAGCACCCTCCATGGAGTCCCATCACTGTCTGTGACTCTAGTTCCAGAGGATACCATCCCCTCTTCTGGCTTCCATGTGTCCCAGACACACATGCAACATTCAGACATGTATGTCGGTACTTAAACATACACATATGCTAAAATAGATGCATCTTTCACAAATCAATGTGACTGAGGTTGAGCTTACCCTCTTTCCCATCAGAGTTACCCATGACCCTCAGACTTGGTGACTAGTACCAAATGGATTGAGGCAAACTCCTGTTACAGTCTTGGCCCTTGTGGATTCCTCTTTCTTCACCGTCCTTCTCTGTATCCTAAAGCATTCACCGTGTATATTTTTCATGGCTCTTTGGGACTCTTCATCTTTGCAACCTGATATTAATCCCAAAATGTTCAGGTCGCAGTCTCCTCCTCCCTTGCTTCTAAAGAAAATCTGTAAATGACCCTCCGTGAGTCATGAGATAAAAGCCAAACTTTCCATCAGTCTCATGTAAGACCTTGTGTAGATTCTCTGCCCGCCCCCACCTCCTACCACCAGTCCGATCCTCTCCTTTTGTTCTTTGGTTTCCAGCTATGCTAGTTTTTGTCCTTCAGAACTCTTCAGCAGGGAAGATAGGAACTTTCTCAGACACTGTGTTTTAGGTTCTGGTCCAATTGTTTCTACATTTTAAGAATTGTAAATTATCTGTGGACTAAATGGGTACAGGATTCCCAGGCCTCCATTAGATCATATACAAATGGGGGCTAGTGACATGAGGTAATGTTTAGGAACACTTCGGGAAAGTTCACATCGCATACTCTAAAGTAACAGTGAGCCATTAGACGTAGGTATTGGGCACGGACAACTGCATTGAGGTGGTAAGGGTGGTGGGAGCGGTGAGAGGGTAGGGCATGGGGGTGGTGGCGGTGGACATAGGGTTGTTGATGTCGGCAGAGGTGTAATGACAGTGGTGTGGTGATCATGAGTGTAGTGGTGGGTATGATGTAAGAAGGAAGAATGAGCTCAGCACCTTGTCCTGGCTGCACTGTCCAGTTTGCTTTTAACCTCTACTTTGATGGCTTTGTACCCAGCCTGCCTTCCCCCCACAGTGGCTACAGAATGGCCTAGGTCTACAGTCACCTCTCTTCTCCCAGAACAAATAGTACCCTTTTGGTATTTTGGGATGTGTTGTAATGTCCTGACCCAGATCTGAAGGGACGCCCCCCCATCCCTGAACATGGAGTCCTGGTATTCCACTTGCACGGCTGAGGATAAACTTTCAACGTGCTGTGTGAGCCGAGGCAGCCAGAGGACATGACTCCTCAGAGGCAGCTCAGAAGACTCTCTTCAGAAGGTAAAGAAATGCTGAGAGCTAAAGCTAAGCTCAAACACTCGGCCGCTCAGATAACTTCAAATCCTCTGAAGAATCTAAATTCCCTTAAGCAACTTCAGGGAAAATCGCTGCTTCGGCTGCAGCTGGAGAACTGAGTTCCTCCTGACCCAGCAGCACCTCTGCCTATCTCTTGGACTGGAGAATTTAAGCTCAAGTCCAGGGGCCTCCGATAAAGCCAAGCAGGTCCCTTAATTCAAGAATCTTTGCGGGAACCCTCAGAAAATGGGCAGAGCCGGCCAGAAAGCTGCTGTCCGTAGAACTGCACAGCTCCCGCCTAGCTGCCCACTCCCACACTTATCTCCTCTGTCTTGGAGATGGTGACAAGCCTCAGGCCCGTTCCAGCTGCTCTTTTCACTATTACACACTTGCTGACCTGGAATATTGGTCTTTTGTGTACCACTCTATCAAAAGCTTTCTTGAAGTCCAAGGAAATTATAGCCAGGCTCCTGCTACAGACTCTGGGAGCTGTTTCCTTGAAAAATTCTATAAGATTAACCAAGCGTGGCTTCACCATGGTGCCCCCGCTTGCCACCTGTAATTAAGGGAAGGCTCTGCAGGATGATGCCAGGAGTGCGTTCTGCTTCAGCTCCCTCTGAGGCACAGAGGAGCCAGCCAGGCACAGTCCCCAATAAAGCAGAGGTGCGTGAGGTTCCTCCACACAGATGACCAAGTTGGCCACCGCAGCGCTTTCATCCGGTGCATGCTTGAGTCTTGGTCACAGGAAGCCCTGGGGTTGGGAGCTGAGGTCTGACACCATCCTGCATGGTTCCCCCACAGCTTTGTCATTCCGAGCCAGTCATCAGAAGTCCCTAAGCCTCCGTTTCCTCTCTGTCAAGCAGCAGTAATGGGGACATGTGAACCCAGGCTTATGGCGAAAGTGCAAGAGCTAAGAATGGTTTTCCAGGCATCTGTAGGCCTTATCCCCCAGGGCAGGCAGAGTGGGTGACAGGTCGAGGTATCAGTGACTTGCCAGCTGGTGTCTTCCCTAGGGCATTTCTCATCTCATTTCCTACTGTGACTTGAAATATCCCATCTCTCCCACTTTCAATCAAAAATTTTAAAAGACGACACTTATTCTAATATTCTTCTGTGTGCATATGTCTGTTCCCTTGTGCACGTGTGCTGGTGTGTGTGTGTGTGTGTGTGTGTGCGCGTGTGTACCTGTCTGTGCATATTTGGAGGTCAGAGATTGTTCCTCAGGTGCCATCCACCTTGTTCTTTGAATGAGGGTCCCTCACTAGCCTCCAACTCACCAGGAGCCTCAGTTGTCTGCTGAATCTCTACCATTGTGTTTACAAGCACGGAATAAAACTCAGTTCCTCCTTGCCTTGCACGGCAAGCTCTCTGTCTCATGGGTCCCATGTCTGACTTCTAGCCATGTATTAAAGCTCACACTTTGCTAGGAGAGAGCTGGCTTGGTCCTGTGGCTCCTGTCTACCATACCCAGCTTGAGGACCAGGGCTCCTGACTCCAGTGCCTGTGAGACAGCCTTGGTGGGTTTACCTGATACCTCACACCCTTCTAGATGCTTCTCTGTAGTGAAAAGGCTCCCTCTCCTATGAGTCCGCAATGGTCTCCCCATGGGCTCATCCATGGCTGTTCTCCCGTGTCTTATTGAGGGTGCACTTGACTGTTACCTTAGATTCCTACCAAACACTAGAAGGGACCCCGCCTTTGTCACTGAGAGACTGCAGTGGTCTAGAGAAAGGCCCAAACACGTCTACCATGCTTCTCTAAGGCGATTTGGAATCCTGGGGGAGCTTCCCGTTAGTTTAGGACTCAGGTGGATAGAAAGAGCTAGCAACACTCTTACTCCACCTGGCATGTACACCACTGCCTAACACCCCCAGCCGCCTCCGTGAACTCGAAGCTAGACACAGCTAAATTCTATGGGTGATGTCTGTCATCAGGGGAGCCTCCAGCTGCTGTCAGTTGGGAGAGACAGTTGCTGCTTCTGTACTCACTCAGCAAGAGTTCCTTTGAGACAAGTCCTTCCTTGGTCATTTCTGTATTCCCTGTTGTCTTCTTGTAGTGTGTGCTAAGCAGGGCCTTGCACATGATAAGCAAGCTATCTTCCACCCAACCAATTCCAGCCTTCCAGTTATTATGAGTGTGTCCTTGGCATGGAGCTGGAGGTGAGACAATTTTAAACACATGAATGAATGAAGATGTGCTTTGCTTCAGGAGCTGGTTACTCACGCCCATAGTGGCTGCCTCTCTGCCTTGGAGTTGCTGGCCTGTGTTTCCTTTGGGTCTATTCAAGCCTGCAGCTGTGCCTGGGCTTATACACACTCATACACATAAGCTGGGCTTACCAGCAAATACCATCAACAGGACTTGCTGCTTAAATGGTGAGAATTTACACAGGTATTCTTGATCCTAGCAAGTGACAGCAGCCAAGTCCCCCCAACCCAGGTCACATCCAGGAGAGTAATTTTTCCACAGCACATTCTGGAATGGTTGGAACCCAGTAAGGATGGGAAACTAACCTCAGGAGTGACCGACGGTGCCAGGACGATGAGCCCTGTGTGTTTTCTCTGCCATTGATGTGATTCTTCCTCACCAAGGCCCAGCTTTCCCTGAGGAAGAGGAGCAGGACTGTGACTGCTCTTTAGTGGGAATGTACCTGATGCTTGGTCGCAGCAAAAGTGCCCCCAAAGCTTCAGCACCATGGAGAGAGGGGACTCAGACCCTCTGTGGCTATGGGCTGAAGCCTGGAGAAAGACAAGCAGTGCAGGAGGCCGGGCATGCTGAGGGGAAAGAGCTGGCTGTGAGCTAAGGTTCTTAGAAAGGTTCTGGGTGCCAGAGACAGGTTCTCTACTGTGAGGGTTAGTCTTGTAGTCAACTTGATTTGATCTGGAATCACAAAAAAAAAAAAAAAACACCAAAAAACCAAAAATCCAAAAAAACCTTAGGGAGGATCTTGCAAGGATTCACTGAGAGGCAACCTTAGAGTACCTAGAACCTTCTGGAAGGAGCCCCAAATACAGGGAGGTCCTGTCTGCACATGGGGCTGGTGAGCAAGTTTGTTTCATTGCTGCTGCTGCAGCAACCAAGTTTCTCTGACCTCTGAACTAGCTTCTCCGGCTTCCCAAGGTGGACTGAAGATCAGAGGCTCTCCAGGGGCCCACCAGCCTTCAGCAGGATTGGAACTGCTGTAGCACCCAACCTCAAGGCTGGGGTTCTCAGCCTTCCCACCACGCGGACGGCCATTGCTGAGTGTGGTGATGTACATCTCTAGGTGGCAGGACAATTGCATTCCAGGCTGCACAGTGAGACACTGTCTCAAGAAACCAAAATAAACCTATGAACGAGCAAATAATTAACCCAGGTTGCAATGTTACAGTCTACCACTCCCGACCTCAGTCTGTCAAGCAAACACAGGCCACGTGGTCACTCTCTTTGTCTTTAGAATAGTCCACGGGCGTGGTGGCGCACGCCTTTAATCCCAGCACTCAGGAGACAGAGACAGGCAGATTTCTGAGTTCGAGGCCAACCTGGTCTAAAAAGTGAGTTCCAGGACAGCCAGGGCTATACAGAGAAACCCTGTCTCGAAAAACCAAAAACAAACAAACAAACAAACAAAAGAATAGTCCCCCGCTTATGGGTCTATAACATAGCTCACCGGGGCGCTTTTGAATATGTGGTTTTTCTCAGTGTTTTGGGTAATAAATTTACTTAAAATTAGATGTAGTTTTTCCTTACATATATTCTTAAGATTTTATTTTTATTGCGAGTGTTTTCAGACACATAAAATCTCTATAGAATTTAAAATGGAAACAAAATTAAAATGGTTACCTCAAGAGTGGTTTGTTCCTGCCTCACTTCACCCATTCAGGACTTTAATTAGCTTCTAATTTTATTTTCCTGGGCTTTTTACTTTGCAGAAATAGCCAAATTTTCATTTATACCAGGTTAATAACACTAGTTAAAACCACAAACAAGTGGGTTATTTTTATATGCTGCTCAGCTAAAATTGAAGTATTTTTCTACATCAATGGACCATATGGGTGAGAGTTGATGCACATCTCTCCCTCATTGCTGGGCTCAGGTCTACCTGAGTTTATGCAGCTCTGAGCATGCTGTTATAGCTCTGTTTTTCATGTCCGCCTCTGTCTGTCTGTCCTGTGGTGTCCTGTCTGTCCTGTTTGTTCTGTGGTGTACTGTTTGTGTGTAGTCACCCAATACCTCTGATTCTTGCAAACTCTCTCCCTCCTCTTCCACAATGATCCTTCAATCCTGCCATGAGTGGATGTGAGATGGACATCCCATGTGGGGCTGAACATTGCCCAGTCTGTTGTTACTCCCTGGACCCCAAACATTCCACAGTCTGTTACTGGCTGCACCTTGACCAATCGAGGGCTTTTAAAGTGTGAAACAGAGTCAATGCAAACTAAAAACATAAATTTATTGATTAAACGCTTGAATCAATTGTGGCATCCAGAAGCGCGTTCAATCATCACTGTTGGTTATTTAAATAGGCACAGTTTTCCCACTGGACCCTTAAAAATACAAGTTAAAAATCATCAATAACACCCATCAGTATTGTCTCAGGTAATACCTTGCAGTTAGAATCTTTAAAAAATGGAATAAGACATGTTTGAAGATACGTGCTAAAAGATGTTCACTACGCTAGTATGTACAATATAAATAAAGGTTATTTTGCTAGGAAATTGGTTAAAACATTGTCATTACTGTTGACTATTATAATCATTCACAGTAATGTCATATTAAAATACATTGAAAATTGCATATGGTATTTGCTTTCTAAAGCATGATAATGGGCTGTGGATGTAGCTCAGTTGGTAGTGTACATGCCTAGCATCAAGAACTAGGCTCAGTACCCAGAACAACAAAGGCCAGATCTGATGACACACACCTGAAATTGTGTCACTTGAGAGACAGAGTGGGGAAGATCAGAAACGTAAGGTCATCTTTGACTGCGTACTGAATACATAGCCATCCTGACCTACATGAGACCTTGTCTGAGGAAAAAATAAAAAGGAAGAGAAAAAACAGGCCTAGTGCCTACAGTGACAGGAAATGTTATCCTGTTATAAAATTCTGTGCTCATCTGCTGGATGGTTTGGGCTATAGATAGGTTTTTTTTTTTTTTTTAATTTATTTAAGATACGTTATTTTTAATATTTTAAATTTATGTGTATGTGTATGGGTATTAGCATGCAGATACACACAGAATGCAGAAGAGGATGTGGGCTCCCCTGAAGCTGAACTTAGAGGCAGTTGTGAGCTAGTGGACATGGGAGTTGGGAACTGAACTCTGGTCTCCAAGAACAGCTCCTGCTCTTAACCACCCGGCCACCCTTCTAGCCCCGGCTTTCATTTTCTCGTTTGAGTTCTGTTTGTTCAAATACGGAGTGCGCAAGAAAAGTGTAAAATTCAGTCACTTGAAGACATTTATTTTAGACATGAGTCAGGCTTCACACTCATCAGTCTTCCCTGTGGGAGGCGAGCCTGTGAAGGCTTTGCTTGTTGACCCCAGGAGAACTGTGGGATTCTGCAGGGGTAGCATAGGTGGGAGAACCTGACAAGTCAAAGAACTCCTGGAGCTGTCCATCTCTCCTCTGTGCTTCATGGGAGCTTCTGCAGAAATCTGAGTGATGGGCAGTCCCCAGCCTCAGGAAGGGCGGCAGATAAAGACCACAGAGGCAAGGATGAGAGGCAGAAAGAAGGGGCTTTCAAAGGACTCAGAACCAACACTGTCTCCAAGACAGACACGCTATTTAGAATGTCTCTGGGCAGGGTACAGGCATGGTTCTTCTGGTCCACAGGTGGTACAGGAGAGAAGGGTTCTGGCCTTGGGACTGACTACAAAACCCAGTGAGGTTTCTACCTATAGATCCACCACTGTCCACACCCTTAACAAGTCCTTTCTACAACAGGGGCCTTAGAGAAGGTCATTACATCCTGGTGTATTTCTTCATTGTGTCTATTAGTGTATATGCCTTCAAAATACCACGAATGGACAGGAAGTAGAGAGCCCCAAGACAGCAGTCTGGCCGCTGACAGGATCACCACTCCCCAGGCACAGAGTCAGAGCCATCTCAGTTAATCTCTCTGCAGCACATTTGCCTCTTCCTGGGAAAGAGGGATGTGACAGAAGGCCACCTTGCTGGGCACCTTGAAGAGTTAAAAGCAAGGCAATGAACTCATCCGCATAGCACAGGGACAAGGTATGCACTAGAAACAATTCCCCGGACTAAAATGGTTACAGAGGTTCTCAGCTCTGGTCTTCTTGGAGGAAAGAATTCGAGTGTGAGATGGAAAGAGTCTGCATGGAAATTTACTGAGCAAAGCCAAGCAAAGGGTCATCCAACACAGAGAGGAGGAGCAGACTGGCCAGAGCCTGGAACAGCCCAGACATCACTGCAGATTATAAAGTAGTTTTTATGAATTTATAAGGTGGTGGAATCTTAGGGGAAATAAGATCATCCTTTTCTCTCTGATACCACAGTAGTTGGGTTTTGTTCCCATGGTCCTCTAGAAAAGCCCACAAAAGTCACAAGTGAGGTGTGTGTCGAAGCCACAATGTGTCTCATAGTGTAATGCTGTCAGGACTTTGAAAACAGAGACCCTTGGAAAACACACATATGGAAAAATGCCTCATGTCCCTGTCTCTGTAGAGGGAACTACCCAGCACATAACCTCAGCCAGTGACCTCCCCAATACTCAGGGTCAAACCTCCCAGCATCCAAGAGCCACATGCACGACCCTTCAGGCTGAGGCAGTTGGGTAACTGACCACTACTTCATGTTGCATTTTTTTCCTGAATATTTCAACCTCTAGTTGTGGAATTCGTCAGCATTTATAGGCTTTCAATATTTAAAGTGTACGGATTGGCTCCCCCTAGTCCTCATGTCAAAGAGGTCAGTTTATGGAAACTGTAGTCATTGCAGCACTACTGATGTTTGGTTCTTGGGGGTCCCAAATGTTGACATTTGAAGTAAAACCTTCTGGGTAAAGGGTGTGATGTCATGATGCCAGAATACAGGGGGTGGGAGAGATGGAGAGGGAAAGAGAGAGAGTGATGTCATGATGCCAGAATACAGAGGGGGGG
>NC_034592.1:161212741-161221541 GCF_900095145.1 Mus pahari
AGTGATGTCATGATGCCAGAATACAGAGGGGGGGAGGGAGAGATGGAGAGGGAAAGAGAGGGAGTGATGTCATGATGCCAGAATACAGAGGGGGGAGGGAGAGATGGAGAGGGAGAGAGAGGGAGAATTTAAAAGAAATAAAATAAATATTCAGGTCAGATTGATAAATACTATTGGAAGTAAGGGTTTGGGGCGTGGTCTGTCTCCGTTGCACATAAGCATTGAAAAAGGCAGAATTGGTCTCCTACTCCTTTGTCGCCACAGAGGACTAGCATCCCATATCTTACTGAAATTAAAATTTAGGAACAGATCTTGGTCTGTGCCTCTCTTAGGAAGGCCTGCATCAAGATCTACCCTGATTTCAACATCTACCCTGTGCTTTAGAGCAGAGCCAGAGGAAGTGGTGAAATGAGAGAGACATTTAAAGATGCACTTTCCTAGCAGAAGACGGACATGTTAGTAAGAAAATGGCTCCCCATGAATTTGCTCTTCTCTTTAATGTTCCCACAAGAAAAATCTCTGTAATTTTTGTTGTTCTATGGCAGAGCAAAGGGGCAACAAGTCACATTTGGGAGTCTCTTTAAGCAATTAATTCACCTTTGAGGTCTTTTGGGGTGCTGTCCACTTTAATCTCAGCCTGCATTTATATTTCATGAACTCTTCTTGGTGTTCCATCAATATATTATAATTTAAAAATGTTTCATGGCCAACTAAGTTCAGAAAATGCTGACCCAGAACTATCTAAAAATATATTCTTGCCCAGTTTTTTTTTTTAAAGGTAAAAATTTTTGTTAGCTTGGGACAATTCTGCCATCTGTTTTGATGAACTCTGATTATTAGTGGCATGGAATGGCCTATAGATATAAAAATGATTCAGACAGCTCCCACCAAATCAAGTTCTGCCCTTGAGTCCTATCCTTGGAGAAGACCAGAGGTTATTGGTAGATTAAGAACAAGGATTGTGAGGTGGTGAGAGGGACACAGTGGCTGCCTTGGGAAAGAAGAGACAAGCATTGGGGCACGAGGGACATAGAGAGAGGCCTTCAGAGAGAGGGGGATGGTAGCACCAGTCCAGGTGGAAAAGTATGGGCTTATAAAACGGTAAAATAAAGAAAAGCCTGAAACCAAACTATATACTTAAACAGCCACAGAAAAAGTGTCCTTGTTCTGGAAAGGAGTTATAAGGAGATGATGAGGAAGAGTCTATGGAAGCTAGACCAAACTCAGCAGGGCAACCTCTAAACCCTACAGTCGCGGGGCTGTCGCCTGCGACTCCATCTTAGCCTTATCTGAGTTCCCTCTGGTGACCCTGTTCCTCCAGCTCTGTTGCTTGCGGCTTCCCTGTTGAGAGATTCCGCTAGGTGTCTACACCCTCCTTGTGTGGGAACCCAAGGTTAACGCAGGTCGCTAGCTATGTTTGGTTTCACTCCCCTTGTTTAAGTTTGTTTGACCCAACTGCATAGGATATGCTTGATTGGATGTGGGCGGGCATAGGCAGGAAACACGTCAGAATGTAAGTTCACCCCTGATTGGATGTGGGTGGGAGGGACCTGGCAAAAAATAAGTTGCAGAGTATGTTTGCCCCCATTGGACCTGATGGGAAACAGGGTGGCCTTGTTGTTTTGCCTTTTTAAGCCTCCGCACAATGCTACTCTGTGACCATTTCCTGGGAACCGTGGAATGGACCTGGGCAGAGTCCATCTTTGTGCCCAGTATTTAATTAAAACTTGTTTCAAATCTGGCTCAGAATTGTAGAACTGGTTTGTTTGTTTTTTTTTTTTTTTTTTTCTCTTTCACGATTCTGAGGTTTGATACCCTTCCTATGTCGCTGGCATCTTCAACATTCTCAGGTCCCCCACTGCAGCTTATGTTTGCCCACCTTCACAGCCTCGAACACAGCCCATGCAGGAGCTCATGCGGGGACTCAAGCCCTGCCACACATTACCTGGCCTCAGCAGCTTCCTGGAACCCTGCTGCTGGCATCCAGGACCCTCTCACCCATCCTGCATGCCTGCAAAACCAGCTCCGCCTGGGCACTGCCAGCTTGCAATGTGCCTTGGCCCCCTTCTACCACAGCTGCTGTGGTCTCTGAGAGCCTGCCTAGCTGAGCCTGATGAACGGTCTCCCTAGATGAGCCTGCATGAGCTTGATGCCCTAGAGCAGGAGTTCCCAACCTTCCTAATCTGCGACCTTTAATACGGGTCCTCGTGTGTGGTGACCCCCATTTTATTTTGGTTGCTACTTCATAACTGTAATTTTGCCGTTAGGAATCATAATGTAATTATCTGATATGCAGGATATCTGACCCTGTGAAAGGGTCATGGACCCCCCAAGGGGCTGCTGCCCCCAGGCTGAGAACCACTGTCCTAGAGGCAGCCTTGGCTCAGGCTCTCTGCTTTCAAACAAATTTGTTGTTTTACAAACTGGAATCTTCCATGGATGGGGTCTTGCCCTCCGAACAACTTTCTATTTGTCCTACTGCAAAGTACAGGGCTTTCTATTTCATTGAGTCTTGTGAGCCATGTCTGCAGCTTTATCCCCTCCTCTGCCTCCCCTTCCTCAATCAATTGCACATTTTCTGCATCCTTCTGTTTTGAATTCTCACTAAAACCTCATTCAGTGAGCAACAACCATGCCACTGGCTAAATGACACCATGATGCTGCTTTAAATTCTTCTGCCAAACAACCCGGTCCATGACTTTTTAATTCGATCAAAATTCAGATTTTTCTGTGATACAGCCAGCCAGGTTACAGCCAGGTTCTTTGCCCACACTTAACAGCAATAGGCTCTGGTGTGTTAGAAATAAGGTCAGGGTCACGAAGCAAGGGGGCAGCACTCCAACTGGTTGGTGTGTCCTCACAAAGCAAAACTTCATGGTTGCTGGGGACTGAAGGCTGCTCACGCGAGCAGAAGAGGGAGCGCGGTGAGGTAGGAAGCACATTTGCTATTGTGATGCAGGTGCGGTGCATCTTTTCCTCACCAGCTGGAGCACCACCTCACAGCCTCCTGCAATCAGCTAGTTTTATCAGGTTTGCTGCAAACCAAGTGAAGGGATGGAGATTGGTTCAGTCCTCCAGGCCACCAAGGTCTGGGAATGCAGTGGAGCCTCTGTGCAAAGGAAAGTTTTACCTGACTGGGCAGAGGGGATCCAAACATTTGTGTAAATATTTCACAAGTCAAGTCGTAAGAAATAAAAATATTTGAATTCCTTGTCTGTACAGTGTTTGACAGTCCCGATGGAAGCCTACTTCTCCACTGAGGCCTCCTGAGCTGGGTGTTCATTGTCCACATTTCTATTTGCATACTGGTTGTCTGAGCTCCCACCAGAATGGTCCTTAAGCTCTCCTGACAGCTCTCTGATGCACTAGTGGGGCTAGCATCACAGTGGCTGAGTACCCCTGTGAGGCTGGGCACCGCAGGAAGCTGGGCGGTGCTACAGTAACAAGTGTATTCTGACACAAAGAAGCTCACGTCCTTGTCGCAAGCAAGAATGTAGATACAGTAACCAGTATAACAAAAGATATTTTATTATGCTAAGGGGCATCGCACAGTGTTTACACTCTAAGTCCTTCACTGCATTCCTAAGCCTATCTCCCCAGGCTGCTCAACTGTGTGATGTATCTTAGCTGGGAGTCAGGTCCAGTCTCTAACACAAGTCTCTGATTTGAGGGTCAGGATATTGGGAGAGACTCCCCAACCACAGGGCAGATCAAAGTGGCTTCTCCCAAGTTGTACAGAGCAGAGCATTGTTCTTGGTCTCTCGTATATACTGTCCAGTGGGTATCATGGGGTTCAAGGACTGTGTCTGGCTACGTCGAGTGAGTGACTTCACTAGGTTCAGGTTATCAGGCGCAGCCCTGGGGTAGTGAGGTTCCTGACGAAGCGATTTTTACATGTCTACAAGGCATTTTTAAACCTCTGCTCATTACGGTCCTGAAGACAGAGGCTGAGTATGAGAGATCTTGCTTTCACTGATGGGGAGAAGGCTCTCCCTGCTTCACTCTGGGGAGAGAGGGCTTCTTCCTGCACTGGTTAGCTCCATTCAAACCTCCATCCTACTGTGGGAAGTGCTCCCACTCAGCCTCTCACACATTTACCATCCAACATGACAATCGTCTCTGGAAATACCACCCAGACACCCCCAAAGGTGAGCTGTGTCAGTCTGCCTTCAGTCCAGTCAAGCTGATGAGAGGTACCATCATGGACTGGCTTTATACTACCTAGGTTAAACATTACAAGGACCTAAAGAAATGGGGAATCTTGGTGAGCTGCTAGCACCGTGGTACCACAGAACACTTCGGAGGCGAGAACTACAGTGGCCACATAAAAGGGGGTGTCCCTGGAGGAAAATGCACCTGACCATACAGCCATGGGGAGGGCAGAGCATCAGGTCTGGCGGCTCACAGTGCTCACAACCTGTCAGGCAGGGTTCACCAGGGTGTAGAAGACATCCTCTGGCTGTGTCCAAGGTTAGAGGTGAGGAATCTCACCCTGTGTCATGAGAACAAACCAGAAACTCACCACATGGGTCAGAACTGCGGCCCTGTCCAAGCTCTGATTCTGTTTAAGAGGGTGAGGCTCCCTGGTCTCGGGACTGCACTTTGAGATCTACTTGGTTGTGTTGCTATGGAAACCACATGGCTCATGGAGGCTCTTCAGGTGAGCTAACAGTCCGGTTGGATCAGGTACCACGGCTGCTTTTCTCCAGTCATCTCTGCTGTGAATTCACCTTGGCTGTGAAGGTGCAGTGAAGTCAAAGAGTTGGCCTTGGCCACTTGGGCTTGGCCAGGTGAATACAAAGAACTTTGACATCTGCTGAAGGTCTTAGAAAGACACATTTATCAGTGCAATGAAAAGCCACAACAGTCACCAGGATATTATTCCCATGTGAAAGCCAGAGAGTGACTATGCAGGGACTCCTGTGTGACAAAACCTAGCACTGAGGTTCCACTGGATAGCAGAAGCCATACTAGCCAATAAGAACTCCTGGAGCTTTCTGGTCTGTTCCTTCTCACTCTAGTAGCTACCTACATACAGACCAGGGGGCTGGAGCAATGGCTCCGTGGTTAAGAACACTTGCTTGCTGCCCTTGCAGAGGACCTGAACTGGGTCCCCAGAACCCACACTGGGTGTGGCATAACTTCCTGTAACTACAGCTCTAAGTGATCTGAAGTCCTTACCATGGGCATTTGGACACATATGCACATACCCACATGCAGGCAGACATACAAACACAGAACTAAACACATCGCATGAATTTTTCTAAAATGCAGAAGAGTGTATGTGTGTGTGGGTGTGTGGATATCGAAGCAATTGACGTCTTTGTCTGTAGAATAAAAAACTTGTGAAAGAATCATCCAGAACCTCAGATATACCTCCCTGAGCCCCATTCTTCCCATTCATCTAGTAAAATCAGCATGTATGCTTCAATAGTAATGATTTATATGTTAATGTGTGTGGAGTGCAGAGCTAAGAATGTGAGAGTTAATACAGTGCCAAACGGTCAAGCTCTACGGTGTTAATTCCACTGCCACGTCAGGCCCTGGTCATCGGGCTCATGACAGTGTTGCTAAGTGATACCAGGTCACAGCTGTCTTCTGAATGGACCCTAGCACTTCATCTCTCTTTGTCCTATAAATAGATGGAGCCTTCAAAAAAGTGGCAACTGGAGAAGCTCAGATTGGAACTCCTGAGATAGGCAGATTTAATCGATTGTAAACGTGCATAAGCATGTTTACAATCCATGCATGCATTTAAATGTCCGTGATTAATTTTTATTTACATGTGTGTGATGCATAACACACACACACACACACACACACACACACACACACACACACACACAGCCAATCCACTGTCTCTACCTTGTTGCTAGTCAGACACTTAGCATTTTGGATGTTTGTATTAAGCTTTGCCCAAGCACATGGATATCTCTGTAAGTGGGGAGCTTAGGCCCTAGTTCAGCCCAAGATGAGCTCTCTCCTGGTGTAACTGTTAATTATTACACAGGATGGAGTGCTAGAGTGACCATCAGACTCCTTAATGCACTTGCCATAAATCCAGACCGTTCTGTAGAGGTCAGACTGATAACAGCTAGGAATGAATATCAATGCCTGCCCTGCTGAGCTCTCCAGGGAGCCTGATTCCAACCACCAAACCTATTCCACCTTATCTAGCATTCAGAAAATTGGTACTTCAAACGCTCATCATGGATAACTTGAAAATCAGGGTTCGTCATTAGGCTCATTGTCAATGTATCAAGCCACAAGGACCTCCAGTGACAGGCTTTGTACACAGGGGGACTATTCTGGACTGTCTGTTGCCTTCAAATCACATTTGAATTATTTCCTCCAATGTCACCTTGGTAGTTTTTGACCTGGCATCTAAAATGTTCAAGCTGCATGTATTTGGGCCACAGTTCTCCTTTCTGCTCTGGGCTTCTTCTTTGTGGCTCCGTGCTGAAGAGCTGGTTCCAGGTATGGCCCAGAGATTCAAGGAAACCAGATAGTTTTCTACACACACACACACACACACACACACACACACACACAATTTGGAAACTACATGTTTAGAACTATTTAGCCTGATTTGCCTTATATTGGACAAAAACAATCCCAAGAAAATTGTACAGTTGAGTAACACAAGTGTTGGAGTCTATTCCCCATTCTCTCTCTCTCTCTCTCTCTCTCTCTCTCTCTCTCTCTCTCTCTCTCTCTCTCTCACACACACACACACACACACACACACACACACTCATTTCCTCCCTTCCTCCCTCCCTCCTTCCCTCCCTCCTCCCTCTCTCTAATGATATTATGTCTTCTTAAACCTGCTATACTGTTTCCTGGACACCATGATATGAGTTTTGACCTTCCCAGCCATTACTGACTGACACTATTGGAACCATTAGATAAATAAACCTTTCTTCTCTTTAAGATGTATATGCCATGTCACTCTGTCGCAGTGGCGCTCTCTGCCAAACATCCTATAAACAAACTACAAACATTTAGCAGTAAATTCTGTGGAGTGCTTCCTTCCTGCTCTCTTTGATTTTGTTTAGAGTATGTACAGGAAAGGGCAATTTTGAGTTCTTTTTTAAAAAGTATTTACTTATTATTTTATGGGTATGACCGTGCACCATGTGTATGCAGTGTGTTTAGTGACCAGAAGTGGGAGGGATAGGATCCCCTGAAACTGAAGTTACTGATAGTTGTGATCTACCACATGGATACTGGGAACTGAATCCAGGTCCTCCACAAGAGCAGCTAATGCTCTTAATCACTAAGCCATCTCTCCACCTTCTGATGCTCTAGCCATGAGCCATCTCTCCAGCGTCTGGTGCTCTAACCACTGAGCCATCTCTCCATCTCCTGAAGCTCTAGCCTCTCCAACTCCACAGTTTCCAGCTTTAAAAGCAGAAGGCCACTCCTGCTTCTTCTTTCATCTGGGTTATGCTGTACAGCACAGGGGCAGGGGGGATGGTATCCAGAGTAGAGTTGGGAAGAGAGTGGGTTTGGGGGTGCTTGCAGGGGCACTCTCCTGCCTCTTGGTTTGAGGCTCCAAAGCCAAATTGCAGGAGAGAAGAGGGGGAAAGCAGAGACTTCCACACCAGAAGTAAGTTGTGGATCCCAGGTTTGCTCCCATGTGACCCTCACTCTCAGGAGGTAAAGGCTTGAGGCCATTTTCTCACTTTCTCATCTCCTTGGCCTTCTCAGCCTTGATCTTGCCTGTGACGCACACAGCTTCCACAGAGGTGGCTACGGAGAGCAGGAACCAGCTTTGTGTTCATGCAGTGCAGAGGCAGCCACTCAGTAAGAACAGAAGTGCCTGCCACTCACAACACCACCAAGTTAGAATCCCTGTGGCACCCCACATGTTTGCCCCAATCTGTCTCTAAAAGCAGGGTGCACTTTTTATGCCCTGGATAGGTACTGGGTTCAGCCCACTTCTGCAAACCTGGAAACGCTCCCACAAAGACCCTGGTCCAGGCTCAGTGGATGCGGCTGCTAAAACCAGCTGGGGTTACACTCTCTTCAGTTGCTTCAAGTGGCAAGCTAGAGTGTGGCCTCTGACTCCTCAGCTTCCACGTGGCCACAGAAGTGGTGGAGGGATGACTGAATTCCCTTGTCTTTTTTATAGAACAGAAGGCAGCAGAGCCTACACTCCAAGGTGTCAATCAAATACAGAACAGCTCAGGAACCAAAGAGGTAGACAGGAGCCAGTCCTACTGTGGTTCTTTCTAATATACCTCTGGACTGCTGTTGTGTTAACCCATTAGAGGCTGAAAGCACCCCAAAGTAAAGATAGCTTTTCTGTTCTAAGAACAATGAGGCAAAATGGTCAGATTCTGTCAGACAGGAAGTCCACAGTACAGCCTCTCTCCCTCCTTCTCTCCCTCCCTCTTCCTCCACATTGGGAGGTTGTTTTCAGAAGCCTAGAAGTGTAAAAAAAATGGACCAAGAAAAGCATCAAGATCAGGTTTGCAGACAGAACCCAAAGACGGTGATTTTATCCTTCCATGTGTGAACCCCGAGCTGCGAGGAGAATCATGATGTAGGTAGGGGTGATGGTTTCTACACGATTACAAGTCAGGTCCTTTCTACAGTTTCCATCAACCATTCACGATCTGTCATGTGTCCCCCTGTATTAGTCAGGTTTCTCTAGAGTCACAGAACTTACGGATATGCTCTATATAGTAAAGGAATTTATTGATGACTTACAGTCTGCAGTCCAAATCCCAACAATGATTCAGTAGTAGCTGTGGATGGAAGTCCAAGGATCTAGCAGTTGCTGAGTCCCACA